>NW_026294562.1:77283241-77373241 GCF_007827085.1 Peromyscus californicus insignis
TTCTGAACAAAGTGGACTGCTTGAGTTACTTCATTACGGTGGGGAGATGCTGGGTAATAACATCTTCTAAACATGTTTAGGAGACAAAAGCCACAGGATCTGCTGATTCTTCCCCTTAGGGGAAGAAGAAAATCAAGAATGAATGAGCTGATTGGGACTGAATCCATACAAAAGAGGGAAGAACAGGCTCACTCAGAGACTCAAGGATTTTGTCACACGGGCTGGGGGTGAGTCTCAGTGGTAGAGCACTTGCCCATCATGTGTGAGGCCCTGGGTTCCATCCTAAGAGTAAAAAAAAAAAAAATACCACCACAGACATCTTCCACCTGAGATGTATGTTAGTCAGCTTTCCCTTGACTTAATGGAATACCTGTGATTAATTTATAGTAGGAAAGGTTTGTTTTGACTGGCAGCTTCACAGGTGTCCGTCTGCCCATGGATACTCCGTACCATTGCCTTTGGGTCTGTAGAGCATCATGGTAGGAAGTACCATGCTGCAGCCAAGCTGCTGAGGGAGGATCCAGGGAGAGGAAGAAGAGGAGGGAGAGGGAGGGAGACAGAAAGAAGGAGAGAGAGAGAAGGAGGAAAAAGAGAGAGAGAACACTAGAGTCCCGATATCCCCTGTAAGAGCATACCCACAAAGACCTGACTCCTCACACCAGGCCCCACCTCTTAAAGACTCCACAGCTTCCCCATAGTGTCACCCTGGGGACCAAGCCTTTAACGAATGGGCCTTTGGGGTACGTGAAAGGTCCAAAATTTAAAAAGATTTGCAGGCAAGTCTGTCCTGCACTGCTCACCACTCTCTTTGCAGTGTTCTAAATAAACTTATCCTTTAAAAAGGAAAGAGAGAAAAGAAGAAGTTTGCCAGAGGCCGGTGGGATGGCTGTGCGGGTAAAGGAGCTTGCTGCCAAACCCGATGACCTGACCTTGATCCCCAGAAATGTCGGAAAGAGAGAACTGACATTCCCACGTTGTTCTCAGACTTTCATGCTTATCACGGTGTTTTGTTCTCCACCCCCCTCAGAAATAAATAATTAGGGGGAAAAAAGCAAAATTAATTCCAGTTGTACTTCATAGTGGCCTACCCTGAAATTCTTAAAAAACAAACAAAAAAAAAGGATGGAGCTGGAGAGATGGCTCAGTGGTTAAGAATGCTTGTTGCTCTTGCAGAGGACCCAAGTTCATTTCCCAGCACCCATGTCCTGTGGCTCATGACTGCCTGTAGTTCTATAACTCCAGCTGGCCTCCTGGGGCACCCGCACATGCACAACATACATTTACACAGACATATACATACAAGTAAAAATAAAATGAATCTTTAAAAAAAGTTTATGCATAGGTTTGCAGCTGGGAAGTCCATGTAGCATTCTACAGGCCCTGTTGGGAACAGGAAGGTGTTGACAGGTGCATTATGTCATGGCTGGAGTACACAGACCCCTGGACAGGCTCATGGAGCTTTACTCCCTCTGCTTACAAAGCTACTAGGATTCAGTCATGGGAGCTCCCACCCTAATGACCTAATCCATTGCAATCACTACCTCTAACACCACACCTAAATTAGTTTTCTATCTTTATATATTATCGACGTAAGACTTTGGGGATTGAATTCCTCTGTGAACTCTTGGGACAAACCATATTCAAAAATGTACTAGCAGCCATCTTCTTCCCTTGACCCTGGCCTGCCCACAGGTCACCCACCCTGCACATCCCTCCATGATCTCAGCGCTGGTGTCCTGTATCCATGCTGGCCCAGCAGCCATTGATTCGCCTGGAGCAGCTCCAGGGATCTTTTAAAATGTCGAGCAGATTTTGTCGTTTCCCTTTAAAAGCTTCCAAAGGATTCCCTCCCTTTTCCAGGTCTGGGATGCCAGCTTCCCAAGTCACCTTACACAAAGTGTGTGTTTTCTGTGTGCCCCTGTTCATTCCCCCCCACAAGGGGTTTGAACCTGATGATCACATCATGGGTTTACTTGTGTATCGTCTGTCCCGCATTAACTCTGAGCTCCAGGAGTACAGAGCTGGTGTTTCTCATGTGCTCCTAGCTCTCTCCCATGCAAGATGCCCTCCCACTTTGCTGAGTGAATGAATAAGCATAATTTGCATCTATTAGGAGATAGTTTGTCTTCACGTATCAAACTTTCATAATGCCGCAGTGAGGTGGTTGCATTGAACTGCCTCTCCCCAGCTCCCCTTGCAATTAGCTGTCATAGTCAATGCACATAGACACAAGAAAAAGAGGCTATCTCCAGCTGACTCACAAAAACCCTGGGTGATAGTTTAAATGTAATGTATTTTGTTTTGAGATAGAATATAGACCAGGCTGGCCTGGAACTCACAATCCACCTGCCTCAGCCTCCTGAATGCTGGGCTTGCAGGCATGAGCCACACATGGGGATTCTGAGGTTCTGAGCGATGCCATCCCAAGATGGGAAGAGCCGGGGTCAGTGAAAGAATGCTTGGAGCAGGGCCCCTCTCACTAGACTCCGTTCCGTGGACATCAACTGTAAAGAATGTCGTTGTTGTAAGTTCCAGGCTCATGGGCACAGCAGCTGCCTCACCCTAATTAACACATTGAAACAGCATGAGCAGGTGGTTGGTAACACTGTCCCTGACATGTGGCACAGTGTGCATCAACCTACAGCAGAATCCAGTGGCAGGGTGCTCACACCCTCATTATAGCCCACAGAGATTCATGTTCACATGGCCGCCATTTGTGCCCACAAGGCAGTGAGCCCCATCAGGGAAGTGTCTGTATCCCTTCCATCTCTGCGGCTTCAGTATCCAGTCCCTGGAGGCTTTGGGAAGTTTCTTCAACCTATAAATGAATGAGCAGGTTGCCTATACCCCTTACAGCCTCTCTGTTCCTAATTTGCCTGAGAAGAGACCCAAAGAGAACTCAGGGTCAACATGAAAGAGGACCGTGGCTGACTCAGACTGGCCCACAGCTTTTAAAGATGGCAGCTGGATGTTGTAGAGAAACACCAGAGAAAGCCTAGGAGAGGTGGTGAGGGCTTTTGGTGCACCATGCACTCTCTAAATCCAAGGTGACCTCACCCCGTCTTGCTGCCCTCCCAGCCGGCTCTGCTGGCTCCCGCAGCCTGGCTGTCCACATCACTCAGTATTTTTAGCTTCACCACCTGGCACCTGTGGTCACCATCTCTGCCCAGCCTGGCAGTGTCCCTCCCCTAGGCCTTAAAGAGCCAGAGTGTCAGTTAGAAAGTATATCAGCCCCTATAATCCTAGGCCATTATATCCCAGAACAGGAGACCGAGGGACCTCTTCTACACAGGAATCCCCAAAGCTGCAGGTGGGGTGGAGGGAAGATGAGGGAGAGAGGGGCAGAAGATCCTAACCCTAGTGCTGGAGCCTCATTCTGGGGCTTCCTGAGTCACTCGCCAGTCGGGATCGATTAATATTAGCATTGCTCCAAGACCTGAAGCTGGGGGACATCAAGGCAGGGCTTGGCAGTATGTGTTGTTGATAGTCAGCTCAGGGCTGAGAATTAACCTAGCATGTGCAAGGCCCTGGTTCCATCCCCACCGAGAGATAGCGAGAGAGATAGAGACAGAGTCACAGGGAGAGAGAGACAGGAAAGAAAGACAGAGGGACTATGATAGCAAAGGATGCCAAGGACCAACTGTTACTCAGTCTTCAGCAAGCACTCACTCCAACCTTCACTATGAAAACGATGTGGCCGCACTGAGGCTGTGGAGTTAAGTACAGTGTCTCCCGCTTCACTGAGTCTCCTAACCTGCCTGTTTGGCTTCCAGCCCTCCCATGGCTGCTCTGGTGCCTACAGATCAAGTATTCAACTCACAAGTCCAGGCCTACGTGATGTGATACTACTGTCTTTGCCCTCCTCACCTTACAACTCTCCCCACCCCGATCCTCAGGGGAACCCTGGCTCCAGCCAAGTACATTACCCAAGCTGTGACCCGGGCTCTGGAAGTGAATGGACAAGCTGGCAGGGTCCCCCTCATCCCTGGACAGTTACTTTTCCAAACCACCAGCCTTCACCCTTGCCATCGCACAGCCCACCGATACCTTTTCTTGGGCCTCCCCCATTCCCTGGGAGGCATCCGTACATCTAGATAGACATGGAGTACGCTGTGGCCCCTGTGAGCAGAGGTGGTCCATCTTGCATCTCGACTCCACGGGCACTGTGTACCCACTCCCACCAATGTGCCCTCAATCTGTGCCCAACCTATCTGCTAGCAGACCTCACCAGGGCTGTGCCAGGATTCCAGGTCCCAGTTGAAGCCTGGCGCTCAGCAGGTGTCCAGTCATCTTGCATGGTCAGCTAGCCACCAGGCAGGAAGCATCCTCCCATTACACAGATGAGAACACAGAGGCCCCCAGCAGGGAAATCATAGGCTTGGGGTCCAACATAGTCATGAGGGGCACCTGGCCTAGGATGTGGGAGTCCACATTCTCTCCTCCTGTTCTTTATTGGGCATGGAAGAGACCCTAGTGTGGCCCTGTGTCTGCCTTTCCCACGGTGGTACTGACCCAGGCAGGTTGGGCTGGAGCAGAGGTGACCCTGCCAGCTTGTCCATTCACTTCCAGAGCCCGGGTCACAGCTTGGGTAATGTACTTGGCTGGAGCCAGGGTTTCCCTGAGGGTCAGGGTGGGGACAGTTGTAAGGATCTGAACTCCACCTGGTGCCATGCACTCTCATCACAAAGATATTCTCCCACCTGCTCCCACGAACCTGTGTACACAATCCCACACACTCGCTCACAAATACACAATCATAGCTACAGAAACCATCTTCTCTCTCCCTCTATCCCTCCCTCTTTTACACAGGTATGAGTGCTCACACATGCGCACATGCACACATATATATTTTCACTTATTGATTCAACAAAGACCGGGCACCTGTTAAATGCCAGGGCAATGCCAGGGGGACGAGGGGCTCTTGGATTAGAGTGAGCCTGTGGCTTCTGGAAGGCCTTCCTGGAAGAAGAGGCATTTCAGCTGGGCCTAGGTGGAGGAAGCCAGCCTATCCCTGGTAACATAGCGGAACAGAGTGAGATGGGGTATTAACCCCAATCACACAGGTCTTGAACGCCAAGTGCTGACTTTCTGTTGGAGGAGCTGGAGGACCATGGAGGCCTCTAAGCAGGGACAAGACAGGACCACAATGGGCATGAAGGGACAGGCAAGTCAATCTAGGACCAGAGTAGGAGGAATGGGGAGAAGGTTGTGATGATAGCCAGTGAGCTCAGCAGGACAGTGGAGGGGTGGTAAGAGTGGGCAGATAGGTCCCATAGGCATCGTCGCCAGGCCTCTAAGCTCCCAGCGGAGGGCTGCACCATGGTCTTGCCAGCCCGCTGCCCACCCCAGGACTGACCTCTGCAGTGGAACCTCTTCCAGTTCCTCCTCCTCTCTGTGGAAGCAGACCAAGCAGAAAGCTGGCACATCGTCAGCTCCACAGCCCAGGGGCCAGGCAGGAGGCAGGCGCAGGACGGGGCAGGGGTGACCGTTGGTGGTCTCCGCAGCAGCATCCCCAGCCAGGGCACGGTTCTCTGAGCCAGTGTGCTCCAGGGTCAGCAGCCTGTCGGCCTCAGGACCCCGGGCCTGCCTACCTGCCACCTGCGCCTTCTCACTCAGGTTACCCGTCGCCTCGGTAGGTGGAAGAGCCTGTGGCTCTCTTGGAGCTCCCGTCTTGAGGCCCAGGGGTTCCAACCACGGGATCCACACCTGAGCAGCAGCTAGCAGCTGCCTGGACTCAAGAGGTGACCGGTAGTAGACAGAGGTCCTATCAGTTGCCTCTGGAGGAGCCCTCAGCACCTCAGCGGTCCACTCGGCTGATGTCTGCTAAAGGCAGGACTGTGAGGACAGGCCCACAGAGGACTCTTCTGTCTGTGTGTCTGCCCAGCTGTTCGCTCTTCCTACTTGACCAGCAGGCACGGAGGTGAGTGACAAAGTTTGTTCTCCTCTGCTGGAGTGAGTGGTACAGTGGCCTCCAGGAGAGCCGAGTGACACTTTGAAGCTGGAGGGTTGGTGAGGGTCAGGTGAGGCTGGCACAGTGTCTACACTGTCCCCAGGAAAAGTTCTGACCCTTGGAGTCAGGTGCTGGTTGGCCAAACTGGAGGCTGCTCTGCTCCCTGCTCCCTCTCCACAGCTCTGGGGCTCAGCTCTGTGGTGGCTCTAGATGGCTGGGCTGTGGGTATTAATAGCTCCACATTCACGCTGAGAAGCCTGGAAGTTAACTCCTTCTCTGCCAGAGCTGGGAGGCTGCCGCTGGCCACAGTGAGGGAAGCAAGGACCACGCCTCTGCTGGGAGCCTGGTGCGGCAGCAGACACTCGGCAATACCGCGCAGTCCCTGGGCTTGGTCAGATTTCCTGTGCCACCTGGACCCTCCGTGCATAGGTAGGGAGCATCTGGGGTGGGGGACTCAGAGCTCTGAGCTCCAGGGGGCATCCCCAGGGGCCCCCAGTTCACACCTCCACAGTCAACTAACCAAGTCCCTGCACATTCCCGGAAATCACCATCACTGACTCTGGGTCTAATTGCATGGCTACTCTGAATGCGAGCCAGAGATGAGGCAGACATTGCTTAGTAGTAAGGTCAGCTTGGGGATACCAGAGTGGATCTTGTCTGCCTGTTTCCTAATCATCATCATGTATCTATCAAGCAAGCACTCGGCGGGATGCGGAGGGCACAGTCATGAAGAAGCAGAGGCTCCTCCTCCTTTGGTGGGCTTGTACCCCACAGGAGGCTGAAGGGGCCACAGCTGATCTATATAGTGCCAATGAATTAGGAAGGGTGCTCCCTTCCAGCAACCCCAAAACACCTGCCTTCAGTGGGGACCTGGGCTGGTTTTCAGCTCCCCTCACCTGTGCAGAAATTGACAACACATAACAACCATTCCCAGTGGTCCTGGGAGCAGAGGAAACAAAGGATAAAGAAATTCAGGCTGTGGAAAGGGCAGCGGATTGAGCAAAGGATGTGAGATGGGGCTGAGGGGCAGGCAGGTAGTTAGAAAGGCTGTTTTGAGAAAGAACGCCCAACAAGGTGACATCAGAGTAGCAACCTGCAGGAGAGGGAGGTACCAACCAGAAGATCCAGAGGGAGAACCTCCCAGCTCAAACACAGGAACTAGCTGGCACTTGAAGAGGAGGGTGAGAGGCAGGGAATGTCTTTAAGCTGGCTTTTTGGATGAAGTAGAGCTTTCCCAGGGGCTCAAGAGGTGGGTCGAGACTAGCAGACAGCGAGTCTGATGGGGTGTTACAGAGCCTTACAAAATGGCAAGAGATAAACGTGGTCAGAGGTCTAGGAAGTGTTTGCTCTGAGCCACGCTGCTCAGCATAGGGGGATGAAGAGGGAGGCTGGGTGGGGAAGACGAAGTGGGAACTTGGCTTGAAGCTGGGGACCTGGGGAGTTTGGAAGTGGAAGAGTTAGAAGCCTGGAACTGAATTTGGACAGGTCTGGACTTCTTTGGCCAAGAAAGGGTGGGGCCTGGCTCCTGAGCAGTGCCCAAGGATGTGCTGGCAGATAGCAGCTTGGGGCAGGGATCCAGCTCTGCCCAAGTCTCGCATGTGTGCAGGGGACTTGGTCTTTTTCTAAATGGTACATCCATTAGAAAGGAAGGCTTTCTCTTGTTGATTAACTTGAAGGATGGTTTATCCTAATCAACCCCCCTCCTCTTCCCTCTCTCTTCTTTCCTTTTCTTTCTGACACTTCACTGTGTAGCCCAGGCTGGCCTTGAACTCACCATTCACCTGAATAGACTTCCCTCATGTTGAGATCCACATCTGCCTCTGGGGTGTCTTTCTGGGTTGTCTGCGTTGAGGGCCTGCTTCCGTATGCCCTTCTGGACGGGGCACCTTCTCTGAACTGACCTACCCAAACAGGATACTTCTTTCTGCTTGCTCGAGATTGAGCTGGGGAGAAGATTGGCGGGCCCCGGGGCCTCACATTAAGCTCTGCTGCAGATTCACTCTGTGTTTTTAGATTTCTGTCTCGATCTAGAACCGCAGACTGACAGAAAAACTAAAGGCTAGCTGCACTGCATCGCAGAGGAGAATGTGTTCAGAAAGGAGTAGCATCTCCCTTAAGGTTGGGACACTCGGGGCTTCCGTTCCCTGTTCAAGGGTCAACCTTGGGTCTCTGGATGTGCAGAGCTGACAAGGTGTCCCTCCAAAAGGAGGACTTGGAATGGGAAGGGACAAGAGACAGGGTGGAGGGGGAGAGGTAGCCCGTGCTACAGTCCCTGAGGTGAGAGTCAGAGGGGTCAGATTGGCCTCTGGATGTCCCTTCCCCCTCCCCAGGCCCCGTGGGGTTGTCATTTGCAGATGTTAATTATTCACGAGGCTGTGCTTTGCCTGGTTTTAATGCACTCTGATGGCGTTCTTTAGCTAATGGGGAAAATCGATAGGTTTTAATTCTTAGTGGCTGTGAAGCTCTGTCTGTCTCCTGTTTGGGTGACTGAGCCTGGATCTTGGGTTAGGGGCAGGGTGTGGACTCAGACTCAGGGACAAGAATCTAAGCCTTCACCTTCCCTCTCCTACACCCTGTTGCCTTCTGCCTCCAGTCTGTGGAGAGAGGGTTTGTGGTCACATGGCTTTCCAAACTGCCCCCGAACTCCATGGAAAGGCTGAGCTCTATATCTCAGCCACTTGTCATCCTCCAAGATGCGTGGTAGCCATGCTAGTCTTTGGACTAGACCTATGGAATCGATCCGATGGGGCAGTGCCTCTCCTCCAGCTTTGGGGGCTGGTGTCGTGCCCACAGCTCTTGACCTTGGAGTCTGGGGACCTAATGGGAGTGTAGCTTCCTCTTCTCCCCATTCAGGGTCAGCTCTGGTCTACCTTCTGGAACATGGGGAAGCTGGTCTGAGCCATATTCCTGGAGAGCTATAAACACAGGCCTCCAGTGTTGTCTTTGTGGGCAGTTACACATACACAGGACTGACAACCATCGTGGCAGGACCGAGAGCCAGGACATTCAGCAGCCATCGTTATGAGCACATCCCATTCCCAACCGCATCCTGTCCCTGAGTAGATACCCTTCATGATTCCTGTAATTATCTGAAGAGCAGAGTCACCAATGCACTGTGTGTGTGTGTGTGTGTGTGTGTGTGTGTGTGTGTGTGTGTGTATACTTGCTAATTAGATAAGTGTAAGCCTTTCAGATACATGGTGGTCTTGATAATACTGTTCTTTTAAAAAGTTGGTGTTTCCAAAACACAACAACCTCCGAAGGTAAGAGGTTTCAACAGGGCAGCTGGGAGATGAGGGGATGGGGTGGGGAGTGTTCTGCCTGCTTTCCCAAGGCCCTGCCTCTCCTGATGGCCCGGAGTCCACCCCTGCCGGTTGAAAGGACTCTGGCCAACTAAAAAGGGGGCCTGAGCCAGGTGCTGTGGCCTTCATGACCTGGACTTGAAGAGTGATGATGGCCAGGCCTCATTTAGGATATCAAATATTCCCCTAAAAGCTCGTGTGTTGAAGACATGGTTCCCAGTCCAGTAGTGTCCAGGGGTCGGGCTCCCGGGAAGCGGCTGAATTAGAAGGCTCTGTCTTCATCAAGGGATGAAGCGGCATTGTCGGAGGTGGTGGGAATAGGAGGTGGGGCTTGGCTGCAGGAGGTGGGTCACCTGGGGTGTGTTTTGGAAAGCCCTGGTCTGTGGCCCCTCCCTGTCTCCCTACATGTTTCCTGCCCTCCTGGAGGTACATAGCTATGCTCTGCCATGCCTTCTACCATGGTGCTCTGCCTCACACAACCAGAAACAAGAGAGCCAACTGACCACAGGATGAAGCCTCTGAAACCATCAGCGCGTAGTGAGCCCTTCTTCCCCAGCTAGTGAGTTGGCCCAGCTGGTCAAGGCACTGGCCGTATGACAGACAGTCCAGCCTGACAACCTTTGTTCAATCCCCAGAACCCGTGTACCTGTGGACAGGAGAGAACTGACTCCACAAAGTTGTCCTCTGACCTCTACATGCATGCATGTTCTCTCTCTCTCTCTCTCTCTCTCTCTCTCTCTCTCTCTCCTCTCTCTCTCTCTCTCTCACACACACACACACACACACACACACACACACACACAAATAATAATAACAACAATACATTAAAAAATTTAAGCCGGGCGGTTGGTGGTGGCGCACGCCTTTAATCCCAGCACTCGGGAGGCAGAGACAGGCGGATCTCCATGAGTTCGAGGCCAGCCTGGGCTACCAAGTGAGTTCCAGGAAAGGCGCAAAGCTACACAGAGAAACCCTGTCTCGAAAAACCAAAAAAAAAAAAAAAAAAAAAAAAAAATTTAAAGAATGCTTTTTATTATTTTATTTTCTAATTTAAAAATTATTATATATGTGGGTGTCTGATCTTTTTCAGGCAGTTAAAAGGTATCTGAATATGGGTGCTGGAAACTGAGCTCAGGTCCTCTGCAAGAGCAAGAAGGGCTTTTAACTGCCTGAACATCTTCCAACTCCAAGAATAACTTTTAGTTAATTAATACTTTGAGGACAGGGGTAACTTGGTAACTCTGGCTAGTGTGAAACGCATGACAATTCTCCTGCTTCAAGGCCCCGACTTCTAATCAACCCCCAACCCAGTGGTGGTAATACAGTTGTAGAGGAGCACCATGGACTTTTAACTGCTGAGCCATCTCTCCAGCCCCAAAACAGTGTTTTTAAATCTCTGTTCCCTTATGTTATTTTCTGGTCAGGCATTATGTGACAACGACAAAACCCTAACATACTTCCTCTACCCACCTGGTCCCATGCTGGCCTCTGCCCTGTCACCACTTAGGACCCAGCAGATGCCAGGCTCAATCCCAGTTTGAACATAAGCTTTTGGGACACAGGCTGCATGCTGGACAGACTTGCTGGGGTCCTCTCCCAGACTCCTCACACACACACACCCCGTTCTCTTTGACTCTCATGTGCAGAAGGCTGAGTGACCCTTTATTCACAGCCACCCTGTTGTTTGTGATCCATGTAAGACCCCTCCCTAGTTTTAATCCATATTTAGATTCCCTATCCCACCCCCCCATGGATACTGGGCAGGAAAAAGCCACTGAAGCTCCAATTCCTATCTGTGGGATCACTGATAAAATCACATTAGCCAAAGTATGGTAAATGCTTAGGTTGCTGTAAGCATACAACTGACCCAATACAAATCCCATTCCTCTCCCCTCCTCCAAGGACCTTGGAGGGCTCAGAGAAAACACCTTTCTGTTCAGTGCACTTGAGCTGATACTTTTTCAGAGATGCTCACTAAAACCCAAGTGAGCCTTTGGGATAGAACCTACCTAGCTCATAGTTGGAAGAGAGGCAAATACTATTGCAACTAGCTCTTTCTGTCTCTCTCTGCCTCTCTCTGTCTCTGTTTCTTTGTCCTCTGTCTGTCTCTCTCCTGTGTGTGTGTGTGTGTGTGTGGTGTGTGTGGTGTGTGTGTGTATGTCTGACTCTGACTTTTGTGTAGCCCAGGCTGACCTCCAACTTGTGATTCTCCTACCTCAGTCTCTTAAGTGTGTGTCACCATAACCACCATAGTCCTTTCCCTTTTATATAAGAGTGGTTAGATATTCCTTGTTCAACAAAAACACAATTTAAAAAAAAATAAAGAAAGAAAATCCAATTCCAGATCGCTAAAAGCCTGACTGATGACTGACTGACTGACAGCTATATAGATGGGAAGCCAGCTTCCTGGAAGAGGCCTTACTTAAAATTTATCAGAATGTGGCTTAAGCATCTTGGCAAGAATGCCAGTGTCTTCCTAGAAGGAACTTGTGAATTATCCCATGTAGACAAAAAGTTACACCCCAAACCAGATCTGGTCCAGGCTGTATCACTGAAGAGATTTTGTTTCTCCTGTGGACATGCAGAGGCTGGTGGTCGTCTTGCTCGAGCGCACCTTGTTTCTGCTTTAGTTCTTAAGAAAGAAGAAAGGTGGGAGAATGTGTAGAGAACTCTTACTTTCAATGTTTCATCAGCTCGCTGCAAAGGAGACTAAATAAAAAAATCAGTTCCAGCCACACAGCCACGGGCCTTGCAAACATCTGGGACAGAGGCTGAAAGGAGGAAGGTAGTCTAGGTACAAGCAGCAGTAAGGGGAACCTAACTCAGAATAGAGACTCAGAACCCTCCGAGCTGCTCCTGCCCTGTACATGGGGCTATATGGGGTAATAGTCCATATTGAACCTGAAGGACAGGGCTCCGATATGCAGGGTCTTTTTATACCAGGCTAACCTCAAACTCACGGAGTTCTGCCTGCCTCTATTTCCTAAGTGCTGGGATTACAGGTAGATATGACATACTCAGCTTATATATAGATTTTGTGGTGTATTTGAGTCTAATGATCAGAGATTTTTCAGTTTAATCTGGAAGCTTTGTAAATACTTTAATAAAGGTAAGATGGGGGTGTGTCAATAATTAACTCTAGAAAATAAAAATAAAATAAAAAAGTTGAACAAGAAAGGAAATGTAATCATAGCATGGTATGTGGGTGGCTAAGGTGTCACTATTATCTACAAAGGTATAATAATATAAATACCAGAAACCCATTGAACCACAAAGGATATCTAGCCATATCAGAAGGATGAGGATAGGATTTGTGTATGTGGGAGTGGGGGTAATGGTAGAGGAGAAATAAAATTTCATTCTCTACAGTGGGAAGTAAGATCAAAAGCAGAGAGATGGAGAAAAAGCTGTGTCAGCATTGGAGTTCTAATCTGGACACTCAGAGAATGGTCCATAAACAAGCAGCATCAGCGGCACATGGGAGTATATTGGAAATGCAGAATCTTGGAAGCTGCCCCAGACCTGCTGAATCAGACCCTGCATTGTAGGGAGAAGAAGGAGGTGAGTATGTTTCTGTCACACCCACGGCATCATGCATGCTAGCCAGTGCTCCTCCACTCAGTTATACACCCCAGCCCCAGCCCCTACAGTTACCAAGATCCTCCACAGTGATGTGCATCACTTGGAGGCCTGGAGATCTAACTCGGAACCTGACTTAGAAAGAGAACGGCAAACAGAAGGGGCAGAAGTGAGGGTTGAGTTCACTGCCTTCAGGAACAGAAGAATTCAAGCACAGGGTGGTAGAGAAGGGGACTGTTATTTTTTTTGATGAGTCCTGAGGTTTTGTTTTAAACTTTCTGGACAATTTATATTGTTGAAAAGAGAAAATCGGACTGGAGAGGTGGCTTGGAGGTTAAGAGCACTGGTTGCTCTACCAGAGGTCCTGAGTTCAATTCCCAGCAACCACATGGCGGCTCACAACCATCTGTGATTCAGTCTGGTGCCCTCTTCTGGCATGTAGGCAGAACACTGTATATATAATAAATAAATAAATCTTAAAAAAGTGAGAGAGAGAAAAAAATCATGTACAAGATTTTAAATTTCCACAATGCAAAATGGATATCAATATCTTGCTCCAGGTACAGACTCCAAGCTCCTCCAGAGTCTCCTAGAACATTTCTGGGCACAACCAGCCTTGGAGTGTGTGGTCATCTGTTTATTTCTTTTGAAAACACTTCCAAAGCACTCCAGGGCATCTTGCTTTTTCACTCACTAATATCCTTGAGGTCATTCCATATAAGCACATAAAGATCTGTGTTAATTCACTTATTGTCTATTAGAGGAGGCTTAAATCATAACTTGTTTAACTATTTCCCTACAGCTTCCCCGGAGCATTCAATGCCACATAGAACAGCAATCAGCAATGTGTGGCCACAGTACAGTCTACCGTCAAGCACACAGAATATCTGGGCTTGGGGCTGCTGCTAAAGCCAAGTGTTTTCTCTGCAAACTTCAGTTTTTGTAGCTGTGAGATGGCGATAAAAAGATATTCTTAGTAGCTACTATGCGCACTCACATTCCAGACATGGAAGATTTGGCTCTAAACAGAGCAGATCAGAATCCCTGCCCTTGTGGAGCTTAGAGTCTAGTGTCAGAAGACAGGTCATGGGATAACTTAATAAAGTAGGTGATGCTGAGAGCTCAGTGAGGTGGAGCAAAAAGGGAGGACCAGATGGGAGGTGTGAAGTCTCAGATGAGGTGGCTGCATTGCTAAGGTGGTATTGAGTGGCATGGATCTGCTCACTGGCTTGTCCCCATGGCTTGCTCAGCTTGCTTTCTTACACAAGCCAAGTGTCACCTGCTCAGGGGCTGTACCATCCCCAGTGGCCTGGGTCCTCACATCAACCAAGACAATACCCTACAGACTTGCCTACAGGTCAGTGTGATGGAGGCATTTTTTTTTTTTTTCCGGTTAAGGTTCTCTTCCCAGATAACTCTAGTTTCTGATGGATTGATAAAAAAGCAACCAGGACAACCAGATTCTGCTCCTGGTTTGGATTGTTTTCCTGGTAAGGTGGCATTGAGGAGGAGGAAGCAGGAGAGGATCTGCTGATTCCCTTTGGATGGGCACCTTTGGGTGAATTCTGGGAGAAGGTTGGTGGGCAGGCGAACTGTGTACAGAGCACACCAGTGAAAAAGTAGCTGTCCCAGACCTTGTTGAGTTCTCCTTCCAACCCAGTCTGAGAAGTGTTAGAATTTTTCTGTAGGATCTGAAGGTTCTGGAGACAGACGCGATTGGGAGAGGGAAAAGGGTCAGTGTGAGCAGCAGTGGAGATTAAGCACACTGTTGAACTTTTACATCTATTTCTTTGGACTGCACCGTTTGTGGGGGTTGAGAAAATGGTGGGAAGGCTAGCATTCTCCTTCTCCAGCCATCTCAAAGCAACACCCCAGGGGCTAGGAACTGAAGTACTTTTCTCGTCAAACGCTCACCCTCCTCTGGTGCCCCCTGTGGGAGGATTCTGCAAGCAGCAGCCTCTGTTTCACACAGCTCAGCCGGATGCAGTAGGTTTGAGCCAAAGGGTTCAAATTAGTACGAAAGTGGGCAGCTCCAAGTCTTCATAAAGATATAAATTTAGATTCTCAGTGACCAGATGCCTCACTGTTCAACGCGTAGGAAACAACAGATGGATCAAAAATTCCAAAGTTAAAAATAAAACCATAAAATAATTAGAATAAAATATGAATGAATTTTTTAAAAGATTAATGGGCCAGGCATGGTGGCACACCTCTGTAATTCCAGCACTCTTGAGGCAGAGGCAAGGGGGCCATGAGTTCAAGGCCTGCCTGGTTGACATGTTGAGATCCTGTCTTGATAAAACAAAAGAAAACAAATATGTCAAAATATTCACAAGGGAGGTTTTCTAGGTCAGTGCCAAGCAGGTGAATCATAGATATGACTATCAAAAATTAAAAAAAAAGAAAAAAGAAGAGGCCAGGCTCTGGTTTCAGCATCCAGTGTTGGGGGTGGGGAAGTCTACACAGTAATAGGTACTAGGAACGAAATCCAAGCAAGTGGTAAACTATTTTTAAAGCATGCAACACAAAGAGCCACGTCTGCAATACAAAATTAGTTCTGACAAGGACAATGACTACAAGCCACAGACCATGAACTGGAAGTTTCGAAAGAAACAGAAACAGCCGGAAAGCATGTGGGAATGATACAGGCAGCTGTTCTCAGTACTCAAGTGTCTTCACACTTCCTGTGCCTTCGGCTAGAGGCATCTTCCCCCAGGCAACAAAGTAGCTGCTCTTCACTTCCTTCAGCTCAGCAGCCCTGGAGGAACTAAGTGCTATCTTTGGGAGGTGGTAGAGCCTTTGATAGGCTTGGCCTTGCAGGAAGTCCTCAGGGGCATGTAAGGAGAGGGGCTTGCTTTTTTTGTTTGTTTGTTTGTTTTTGTTTTTTTGTTTTTTTTTGTTTCAAGACAGGGTTTCTCTGTTTAGTTTTGGTGCCTGTCCTGGATCTCGCTCTGTAGACCAGGCTAGCCCTGAACTCACAGAGATCCACCTGGCTCTGCCTTCCCAGTGCTGGGATTAAAGGTGTGTGCCACCACCGCCTGGCAGGGGCTTGCTTTTGAAGGGGTCTAGGACCACGGGTCCTTCCTCTTTTGCTCCCTGGCTGTGAAGAGCAGGATTTTTTGTTCCTGTTGTTTGGTTGGTTTTGTTTTTTATGTGCTTTGCATTAGGATCCTGTATATGTGCAGCTTGGGGTCTTGCGTTTTACGTCATCAGGGGGTGCTGGCTGCTACATGGTCTATGTGGTCACGCAATCTGTGCCTTAAAAAAAGCAGGACTTGGACCCCACCCTCCCTGCTCCCTGCTCTCCCCTCTGCTCCCGCCATCTCTCCCTCCCCCAGGCCTGGCTCTCCCCCCTCCTATCCCCTCCTTCCTCCTGATAAAGCTCTCTGTAACTCTGGTAGTCACGGCCGTGGCTCCTGGCTTTTCCACCAGTAACCAGCGCAGCCACCAGCGCCGTTTACCTATCACTTTGTTTTACTCTACTGGGGGTTGGAGCTATGGCCTTGCACATGTTAAGCAAGCATTCTATCAGTGTGCTACATGAGAAGCAGCTTTGGACCCAAGTGATAATATACAGCTTGCCACAGTCTAGAGCAACAGGGCTAACCGAAGGTAGATCAGACCCTCCAAATCACTGAGCCAAAAGAAACTTTGGGGGAAAAAAATGAGGATGCGGTGCCTCCTAGGTATGGTTCAGGAGAAGATTTGTTGTAGATATGAGGAATAAAACAGCCAGAGGCATCTGAAAGGGTCTAGAGTGAACACGGCCAGTAGAATGAACCAGACCGTGAAAGTGGGGAGTAAGAGGAGAAGAAAAGAGAGAGGGAGTGCAGAGAGAGCCCCTGGGAACCAAGAGACCAAGAGGGCCTGTAGCCAAAATAGCTGGGTTATGTAGGAGTCAGAGAAGCTGGGGGAAGGGAATTAAGCTCAGGGGTTGGAGAGGTTGAGGGTTTGGGGTGGGGAATGCCGGGCAAGATGACCCTGTAGCAGGTTCTTGTGAGTAGGGAGAGAGACTGGTGGCCAGAGTCTGCTTTGGTATGTTAAATAGGCACCTTAGTTAGCCTTTTGTCCTGGGTTTCTCTCTCTCTCTCCCTCTCTCTAAATTTTTCGAAACAGGGTTTCTCTGTATAGCCTTGGCTGTCCTGGAACTCATTCTGTAGACCAAGCTGGCCTTGAACTCAGAGATCTGCCTGTCTCTGCCTCCCAAGTACTGGGGTCAAAGATGTGCGCCACCACCGCTTAGTGACAACCTTCTCTCTTTCAGTCAGGTATTTCATTACAGTGAGGCAAAGCTAACATGGAAGATCTGTACCAAGAATGATCACTGCATTTACTTTCTATTTAATGACATGAAAATGCCACAGGAATACTACACGGTTCTTTTTAGAAGTTTGCTTGTGGAGAACAGAAGAAAACTAAGATAATTTTTGAAGGGATCGGGATAGATACTCTATTATCAAAATGTCTAAATATTGACAAATGGTCTAACTTTGAGCATTTTTTTTGGGGGGGCAGTAAGTAAAAATAGCCTCTTATTTAGGCATTTCTCTGATTATGAATGGCCTTGGCATCTTTTCATAGGGAAGTTTTTCTTTAGAGACTAGCTTTTTTTTTATTGGATCATTGATCTTTTTTATTATCACTTCAAGGACTCTGTAGAGTAGGCAGAATGCCCCTTCATTGGGAATATGAGCTGCAAATAGTTGGCCATTTTTCTTTGACTCCTGCTGTCGCCCGTCAGCTGGCTATAGGTCCTTGGGCTCTACGTAGGTATACGTTGTGAGAGGGTGAGGAGATGCTCTTCCAGGACTGGTCTCAGCAGCCTTCCTCTCTCTTAGGTTTGGCAGCAGTGAGTGGTGGCAGGAAGCAGACAGAAGCGGAGATGGCTCTCCTGCTTTGCTGTCTCCCCTCTTACGTTTCTTTTGAGACGGGAGCTCACGTATCCCAGGCTGGTCTCGAACTCTCTGTGCAGCCAAGGATAAACCTAAACTTTTCTGGTTCTCCTGCCCCTATCTTCCAAGTGCTGGGCATACAGGTTTGAGTCACCAAGCCAGGTTTAATGCAGTACTGGGGACTGAATGCAGGGCTTCATGCGCCAGGCAGACACTCTACTAAGTGAGCTACAAACAAAGCCCTCTGTGCCAATTTTTGTGCGAAAGAGACTTAAGAAACTGAGCTTGAAGGAAAACTAGACATGTCTACTAGAGTCTTGTGAGCACTACATTGTCACTGCGGTCTGAGTGTTTGTGTCCATCCAAAACTCATCTGTTGAGTCAAGTTCGCACAATAACATTAAAAGGAGAGTGTTGTTTTAACTTCAGGTGGCTATGCCTTAATCTACTGCTATTTCAACCAGCAACTGTGACTCTGAAGTTACCAACCTGCTTCTCTGGCAGCAGCCTGGCCACTCAGGCCACAGCCTGGCAGGAATTCTCCTCTGCAGGCACCAGCCCTGTCGCTGATGCTAAAGGTAGCTTTAACTAAATCTCTATTTTCCTACTTATAAATAAGACTCAAGATTAAAAAGGTTGGGGTGAGCCGGGCGTGGTGGCACACGCCTTTAATCCCAGCACTCGGGAGGCAGAGGCAGGTGGATCTCTGTGAGTTCGAGGCCAGCCTGGTCTCCAAAGCGAGTTCCAGGAAAGGCGCAAAGCTACACAGAGAAACCCTGTCTCGAAAAAACAAAAAAAAAAACAAACAAAACAAAACAAAATAAAAAAAAAAAGGTTGGGGTGAAAACCTGTTAGCTCAGAGAAGTTGAGTAGCCTTGCTAGCTTCTCCCAATGAGAGTGTCCTTCTGCTCTACCAAAACAACAACAACAAAAACAAACAAACAAACAACAACAACAAAATGCCACTTAAAATCCCTCCTACTGCTTCTGGTGCATCTCTCTGTCTCTTCCAGATGCTCTCTGGTGCTCTATGATCACTTTCTGTCAGCTAGTTGCTAACTCAGCCTCTTGACCCAAGGTTAATTTTATTTAATTAACACAAATGCAAACTTGAGGTTCACGGTGTGATTGAATATCCACCAACAGGGGAGGGGACTCAATTAGTAGAATGCTTGTGCTGGACTCATCCTCCACTGCGTATTAAGCTCAAGGCCAGCCTGAGGTATACAAGCACCAGTCAAAAGCAAGCAAGCCGTGGGGTCTTTGGGCAGCTATTAAGTCATGAAGACAGAGATCTCAGAAATGGGATTGGCATCTGTACTTGCTTGAATATGAAATGGCAACCATTGCTGGTGGTGTTATTTGGGAAGGTTCTAGAAACTCTAGGAGTGGGGCCTAGTTGGAGGAAGTTGGTCATTCGAGTTGTACCTTTGGAGATTATCTTTGGTCCCTTCCTTTATACTGGTTCCCCATAAGGTATGTAGCCTCAGGGTTGGGGATTTAGCTCAGTGGTAGAGCGCTTGGGTAGGCCCTGGGTTCAGTCCTCAGCTGAGGGTGGTATGGGAGTTTGGGGGGGGGGTGAGGGGGTGGTATGTAACCTCTGGAACCCAAATGGACAATGTTTTTTGCTTGTAGCGCTACTATATGATACTTTGTATCTCGAATGGTCTGAGACTTAGTCTATGATGGGGAGGTTTCCTTGCCCTCTCCCCTCACCTGGGGCCTCTTTTTAATCCCATCTCTCAATAGAGATGCCAGGCTGAGGGCTTTTTTCTCTGAGAAATTCTTTCACTAGTATTGTCCTTCAACACCGTCTCTCAACAAAGTTATCAAGGCCTGGAAAGGGAGAGTGATGGTACAGATCTGGCCAGAGTTGGAATGTGAATGTCTCATAGACCCAGAACTTCACATCAAATTCTGGCCAGTTTAAAAGTGATGGTGCCTCCAGAATAAGTCCCAGGTCTCCTTCCAAAATAGGTTTTGGGAAAAAACAAACAAACAAAACAAAACAAAAACTCCTTTCCTTTAGACCTAATCCTAAAAGGCTATCAGTCTTGAACATCAAGTGTCCGTCACTAGGGGACGAAACCTGCTCAAGAGCAAAGCAAGGGCTAAGAGCTAGAACAAGTCCCCAGAGCATGGTCGGAGCCCTGGACCCAGCCCTGTCTAAAGGCCACTGACAACTAGACTTTCAATCTGTGTAAGTCAGAGCACAACTTCCTATGGTTAAGGACAACTTGAATGTTTTATCCCATAAACTTTCAAATAATCCCTGAGGGTTTTAGCTCATGACAAACACCAGGATGCAGGCAGCTGGGCTGGAATGTAAAGCCTTAACTACCGCCGTCAGGTCCATTGCAATGCACTGACTGGCAAGGGCCTGAATCTGAAGTGTCCCTGGGATGATTTACATGCACAGAGTGCATCACAATGTGCTCTGCTTTGTCTCTGAGGATTTCACCGACTGTGGAGCTCAGCCTAAAGTGCATCTCTCTGCCCACGCTGTTGGAGCCGTGCATTTGGCACCGAAGCAAGCACCATCTCCTCTCTTGCTGTCCTGAGCTGGTCTTTCGGTCTTGGCAAATGGGCTGCTCTTGGGCTTTTCTGATGTGAACTCCTCCAGACCAGGGCTGGTTCTTATCGATTGAATTCTCCCACAAGGCTCTTAGCACAGGCCTCAGCATATGGATTGAACTTGTGGGTGGCAGCAAGGGGCAGTGGGAAGAGCTCTGGCTTTGAGTCCTGGCTGCGCTGTTTTCTAGCTAGATGGCCTTTGCCCACTTACTTAACCTGTTCTGAGCCTTAAGAGATTTTTTTTATGGAGACTGGCATGATCTAGCTCTTTCGTTGCTTCAGTGAAAGACTGTAGACTAGGCCTTTTGTTTTTATCTATTTATTTATTTTGCTGTGCTGGGGATCAAACCCAGGGTTTTTGGGGTAGACAAGAACTCTACCACTGTTGCTGGGTTCCCTGCCCTCTCCCTCAACTGGGCATTTTTTAAAGGACTCTGCTCCTATCCCGTTCATGGGAGTGAAGCCTTCATGCTATAACCAGCTCGCACAGGTCCGGTGTCTTAACCAATACCATACCTAAGTGATTAGATTTCAGCACACGAACGAGGGAAATGACGTAATCAGACCACAAGCAGCAATAGTTTCTTTACTCACTCCTCTTTTTGTTTGTTTGCTGCTGCTGTTGTTGTTGTTGTGACAGGGTCTCATTACGTCACCCAGGCTGTCCTGGAATTCACTATGTGGACAGACTGGCCTCAAACTCACACTCCTCTTGCCTCTGCCTCCCAAGTACTAGGATCACAGACGTACATTATCATACCCACTCATAACTGTTTGTGCCATGCATACTTGGCAATCCCTAAGGGCGTAGCCATGAGGTTCTGCTTGGCACAGCTTTTCCTTAAGGGACCAGAGAGGTGACTTAGTGGTTAAGAGCACTGATTGTTCTTGTGGACGATTTGTTCCCATCATCCCCATGGCAGCTCACAACTGTCTCTAACTCCAGTTCCAAGACAGCTAACGCCCTCTTCTGATCTCAAAAGGTACCAGGTGTACACATGGTATATGTACATAAATTCAAGCAAATTTTATAAAAATAAATAAATCTTGAAAATTTTTTTTAAAAAGACAGCCTGGTTGAGTATTAGACAGGCATGGTGGCACATGTTCTTAACCCCAGCACTCAGGAGGCAGAGGCAGATGGATCTCTGAGTTCAAGGCCAGCCTGGTCTACAGATCGAGTTCCAGGACAGCCAGGGCTACACAGAGAAACCCTGTCTCAAAAAACAAAACAACAACCACAAAAAGACATACTGGTTGCAAGTAATAGCGTTATATAAACTGACAAAATGACTGCTCCATGGTATGATTAAGGGGAAGCTTTTATGATGGAGAAAACAGCCAGAGGCATCTCTTCAAGAGCAGAGAGAAAATAATAGACTCAACATGGCCAGCAGACTGGACCTGGCCATGAGAATCAGGAGTGGGGGGGGGGGGGGCGGGGGGGGGCAGAGAGAGGGGGAGGAGGAAGAGAGGGGAGAGAGAGAGAGAGAGAGAGAGAGATGAGTATAACTGAAATAGCAGAGTTATAAGGAGAATGAGGAGCTGGGGGAGGGAAGCCTGTGAGTTGGAAGGAGTGTAGGGTAGGGGAGGAGGTGAGAAGAGCTTGGAGGCTAGCATGGCCTCTGAAATGGGTAACAGGTACTGAGGGAGCCTGGAGGCCAGCATGGCCTTTGGTGTGCTAATAGGCACCACAGATATCCATTTGTCCCTTCTGCCAATGAAAAGGGAAATGACTATTTTTGGTAGAGGGGAACCGACTGCATAAGTTCCTGAGGAATCTGGCTTTTGACTAACTGCCAGAATTTGGAGAAATGGAGCTTTGGGGGGGAGGGGGGGGGCTGGGAAGTAGCAATTTCAATTTTTTTCTAATTTTAAAATAAATTTTCTTTATTTTTTGAAAGTGTATGTGTGTGTGCGGTATGTGTGTACAAGTGTTCCTGTGTGTGGATACACACGCGAGTGCAGGTCAAAGTTGAGAGCTGGTGTCCCTTTCTTCCACTCTCCACTGTTCCTGGCTGAAACAGTCTCACTTGTGCCCAGAGTGCTCTACTCTGCCAGGCTGGGGCATCCCCTGTGTCCACGTCCGGAGTGTGGGGATTGCAGGAAGGCCACCAAGTCCGCCGGACATTTACATGGGTGCCAGAGATCCAAATCCCAGCCTCAGACTTGCACAGCCAGCGCCCACTGAGCCATCTCCACAGCTACTCATCTTAAAAATGATCAGCTGTTGCCATCTTTAATTCCAGAACCCAGGAAGCAGAGGCAGGTGGATCTCTGGGAGCCTGAGGCCAGGCTGGTCTACAGAGTGAGTTCCAGGTCAGCTAAGACTACCCAGTAAGACTCTGCCTCAAAAAAAGTTGTATTATTGTGTGTGAGGGTATGACATGTGTATGGACACACATGCCACTGTGTCCATGTGGACATGAGAGTAACTCTGTGGAGATGGTCCTCTCCCTCCACCTGTGTGTGAGTTCTGCAGATGGAATTTAGGCCTGGTGGCTTGAGAGACAAGTACACTTGCTGGCTTTATCCTGCCTACCTTCCCCTTTAACATTTTCTATTTTTTTTCTGACACACAACTGGGCTACATTTCTTATTTTACTCTCTCTCTCTCTCTCTCTCTCTCTCTCTCTCTCTCTCTCTCTCTCTCTCTCTGTGTGTGTGTGTGTGTGTGTGTGTGTGTGCGCGCGCGCACGCGCGCGCGCGCACGTATGTCTATACATCAGGAGTGTGCCTGGTGTCTGCAGAGGTCAGACAAGGCCATCAGATCCCTGAAACTGGAGTTACAGATGGTTATTAATTGCCACGTAGCAGCTGAGAAGAGAACCTGGATTCCCTGCAAGAGCAACAAGTGCTCTTAATCATTGAGCCATCTCTCTGATCCTGACTACATTTCTTTAAGTGTGTGCATGTGTGTATACGTGTGTGCGGATGCATGTGAACATCAGGTTTCTTCCTCTATGGCTCTCTGACTTATTCTCTTGAGACAGGGTCTCTCATTAAAGCTGGGGCTTGGCCGGGCGGTGGTGGCGCACGCCTTTAATCCCAGCACTCGGGAGGCAGAGCCAGGCGGATCTCTGTGAGTTCGAGGCCAGCCTGGGCTACCAAGTGAGTTCCAGGAAAGGGCGCAAAGCTACACAGAGAAACCCTGTCTCGAAAAACAAAAAAACAAAAACAAAAACAAAAACAAAACAAAAAAAAGCTGGGGCTTGCTGTTTTTCTGATGGGCTGGTGGCCAGCAAGTCCATGTGACCCTTCTCCCTCGGCTGCTGAGGTTACAAGCATATGCACAGCCACACCCAGTGTTTTTAGTATTTCATTTTATTTTTTGAAATTTATTTATTTTGAGACAGGGTCTCTCTATGTAGTTCTTGTTGTCCTAGAACTCACTGTGTAGATCAAGGTAGCCTTGAACTCATAGAGATCCACCTGTGTCTGCCTCCAAATGCTGGGATTAAAAGTGTGTGCTGCCAAGCCTGGCTAGTCTTTTGTTTTTATTTTTATTTATTTATTTATTTATTTATTTATTTATTTATTTATTTTGGTTTTTCGAGACAGGGTTTCTCTGTGTAGCTTTGCGCCTTTCCTGGGACTCACTTGGTAGTCCAGGCTGGCCTCGAACTCACAGAGATCCTCCTGGCTCTGCCTCCCGAGTGCTGGGATTAAAGGCGTGCGCCACCACCGCCCAGCTTGCTTTTATTTTTTTAAATGTGGTGCTGGGATCAAAACTTGGGTCCTCACATTTGCACAGCCCACTGAATCAGCCTCTAGCACTTAGATGTAGCTTTCTCTGCAATTGGGTGGGGCTACATATTTAAGTTTGAGCCTATAAAATTTGGGTAAAAGTAAGATCTGTTCATTTTAGGCCTTTCTCCTAAACCATCTCCAGGAGATCTGCTGAATTACTCTAAGGGCTTACAGAGATCTTGATCCCAAACGTGGAAAGAGCCTGGGGCCCTGAATGACAGCATTGAGTTCTGTGCCACTGCCAACCCACTCTACTAGTTGAACATACAGGGATGGAGCATTTGATTATCAGTGTTATCTAAGAACAGAAAGAAGGGAGGTAAAATCAACATGGCTTGCAGGTGTATCATTTATACTTGGAGTTTTGTTGCAAAATAAAATATTCAAGCCAAGTGTGGTGGAACTTCCTGCACCCAGGCATTGAAGGCAGGAGGACTTCGACCTTGGGGACAGCTTGGGCTACACAGTGTGATGCTTATCTCAAAAAATAAAGATGGAAAATTTCAGTGAGTTGACTGAATCTAAAATTAAAATAAAGAAATCAATAGTTTCTCCATTTATACCAACGCTGTCTACTGAAAGGGCCTAGTGGAAGTGGTGACCACACTTACTATAGCAACAGAAAAGACAGAGGGTCTAAGAATAGACCTAGGAAGAGATGCACAAAATCCATGCAAAAAAACCCTCCCAAATGCTGCTGAAAGACACCAGAGAAGACAGGAGACAGGGCCTCATTCTCCAGGTACGGCATGGACCTCATGGGCAATCCTCCTGCTTCGGCTTCTCAAGTGCTGGGATTACAGGCATGAGACAGTCTTCTGTGGCCCATACTAGCCATAGATTGCTGATCTTCCTGCCTCCATCTCCAGACTGCTGGGATTATATCTCAAGCTGGTGCCACCATGCCCATTGTGATTGTTGACTTATTTTTTTTTTTTTGAAAGTGAAATGTCAGCACTATTGCAGTTTAGAATAAACCCCATCTATTAAGCACACACTCAGAGGCTTGGCCCCACAGAGTCCTCCTGGCCAGGGTTCCTTGACTTTCATTCTACTTTTGATCACTTATTGTTGTAGAATATTATTTTAACATGTGTTATTTTTGTTTATGTTGCATTTGTTTAACTCTGTGAAGCTGTGTTACTGTGCCTGTCTAAAACACCTGATGGTCTAATAAAGAACTGAACGGCCAATAGCAAGGCAGGAGAAAGGATAGACAGGGCTGGCAGGCAAAGAGAATATATAGAGGGAGAAATCTGGGAGGAAGAAGAAGTAGCCAGAAAAGGAGGAAGACTCCAGGGGCCAGCCACCCAGCTACACAGCCAGCCACAGGGTAAGAGGAAGATTTACAGAAGTAAGAGAATGGGAAAAGCCCAGAGGCAAAAGATAGACAGGATAATTTAGAGTTAAGTAAAGCTGGCTAGAAATAAGCCAAGCTAAGGCCGGGCACTTCCAATTAAGAATAAGCCTCCATGTGTGATTTACTTGGGAGCTGGGTGGTCAGCTCCCCAAAAGAGCAAAGCAAACAACAACAACTTATTGTAGTGGTCTGAATGAAAATGGCCCCCATAGGGAGTGGCACTGTTAGGAGGTGTGGCCTTGTTGGAGTAGATGTGGCCTAGTTGGAGGAAGTGTGTCACTGGTGATGGACTTTGAGGTCTCAGATGCTCAAGTTTGGCTCAGTGTCTCACTTTCTTCCTGCTGCCTGAGGATCCAGATGTAGAACTCTCAACTACCTCTCCAGCACCATGCTTGCCTGCCATGATGACAATGAACTAAACCTCTGAATCTGCAAGGCAGCCCCAGTTAAATGTTTTCCTTTATAAGAGTTGCTGTGGTCATGGTGTCTCTTTACAGCAATAGAAACCCTAAGATACTTATTAAAGCTAGTGGATGATAAATACTCCCTTATGAGTAAGAAGTGTGTGTGTGTGTGTGTGTGTGTGTGTGTGTGTGTGTGTGCACATGTGTGCATGTGGAGGCCAGAGGACAACTTTTGATATCATTCTTTAAAAGCCATCCATCTTATTTTTTTCAGACAGGGCCTTTCATTAAGACCCAAGGTTTGGGCTGGGCAGAGGTGGTACATTCCATTAATCCCGGCATTCAGGAGGCAGAGGCAGGCAGATCTCTGTGAGTTTGAGGCCTAGAGGATGTAGATGTCCTGAATTCAAGGACAACTATGACTACACAGAGATACCTGCCTCAAAACATCAATGACACCAAAAGCCATAGGGGTCAGGTTGGGCTGGCTGGCTGTTGGATTGTATTGTCTCCTCCTCAGGACTGGAATGACAAGCACCTGCCATCATGCCTGACATTTTATACAAGTGCTGGTGATAAAAGTTAGGTCTTTGCATTCACAGACAGCTCTCTCCCCAGCCCCATGAGTAAAGATGTTAAAAATCTGGGCATAATGGTGCATGCCTGTAACTCTAGGACGTAGGAAATAAGACAAATGTAGGGAACCTCGAAATTGGCTCAAGACACCCCAAGATCAAATTCTCAGCACAAAGGAGATTTATTTGCCTCAGAAGGACAGAGGGCAGGGATAAGGGACAAAGACAAGAGGGAGAGGGAGAAGGGGAAGCAAGCAAAGGAGAGGGAAGAAAAGGAGCAAGGGACAGAGGTAAAGGGTACTTATTCCTGGGGACAGAGGACTGACCGCCTCTGGATAGAGAGGAGACAGACGTGGCCCATAGAAAATCGGCAGTTTATGAAGGTAAAATGGGAAACCCCATGTAAGATGAGGTGTTTAATTTTAATTAGTCGTGTTAATTAGGTGAGCCAAAGGAGGCTTTTGATTGTTGGGCTTCTATAGCTTGATATCTGGACCTTGGTAGTCAGCCTTAGGAGGAGGAATTGGCCAAATAAGGGAATACAGCTTGGTGTCTGGCTTCAGGAATGTAAGGTAAGGGTTTTTAACTAGGCAGAGGGAATTGGGGAGAAAGGGCAAGGCTGCCAGAACGTGTTTTCCAGGCCTGGGCTGGCTAGAGTCCCTTCCGCAACAGTGTCAAGAGTTCAAAGCTGGGGCTGGGGAGGTGGCTCCGCTGTTAAGAGCACTTGTTGCTCTTGCAGAGGACCCAGGTTAGATTCCTAACACTCACCTGGCGGCTCACAACCATCCTTAACTCCTGTTCCAGGGGGCCTGATGCCCTCTTCTGACCTTCTTGGGCACCAAGCACACATGTGGTGCACATAAGCATAGACAAAACACTCACACATAAAATAAAATAAATAAATAATAATAATATGAATTTAAAGCCAACACAAATGACAGTTTAAGGCCATCCTGAGTTATGAGAACCTAGACAAAACAAAAGAATAATTTTCAGAAGGCAGTAATACTCTCCTGTGCATCAGATTAGTAGGGTTTGGGGTTGTGATGACCTTGAGGTTTGGAAGGCTCCTCAAAGGTCAAGCCAGGGGCTGAGGTAGAGCTCTATTGTGGAGTACCTGCTTAGTATTCCAAGGCCCTGGGTGTAATCTCCAGTACCTCATAACCAGAAACAAGACCCAAGGCCAAGCCACAGGCAGGCTTTGTCTGCAGCCGGGAAGCAGCATTCCAGTCCCTTCCCTGGTCTTTGTTCCTCTGCTGACTGGCACTTTGGGCTTGCCATCTGATTCTCTTCTTGTCATCACTCCTGCTGGGACATGGTGCTGCCTCCTGCCATCCTGGTGACTAAATTTGGCCAGCTCTGGACACATCTTTTGTTCCATGCATCAGGTTCTGGCAATTGGCCTGGTCTCTTGCTGGGAACTAAATCACCTTAGGCTGCCCCTGGTTTGGTTTGGCTTCTTGAATCTCCAAACAACGGTTTGGATTACATACGTCACACACTGCACACCAAAATAGAAGCCAAGCAAATCGATGATTTACTCTTTTTTTTTTTTTTTAAAGCTATACAAGTATTTAAAAAGCAATGGGCATGTTAGATCACACCTCTAATCCCAGCACTCAGGAGGCAGAGACAGGTGACTCTCTATGAGTTCGAGGCAGGCCTAACTTACATAGTGAGTTCTAGGACAGCCAGGGTTGTGTAGAGTGGCACTGTTTAAAAGAAAAAAAAAAAGAATGGACAATAGAATATGGTGTTGCAGGCAGGCCTAAAAACCATCGATGGCAGCAGGAGAATTCTGAGAGTTCAAGGCCAGCCTGAGCCACATGGTGAATTTGAGGCCAGCTTGAGCTACATAGTAAGACCTTGTCTGAAAATCAAAATAAAGCAAGGGCTGATCATGTAGCTCCACCAGAGAGCACTTGCCTAGCAAGTGCAGGGCCTTGACTTAGACCCCACCACCAAATCGTAGACAAATGCCTTTATCATTTTGTCATAAGGGCAGCCTTTTAAAATATGATTCAAGAAGTCCAGAAGCCTCCAAAGTCTGATCAATTCAACTATTAAAAAAAAAAAAAAACAGGTCACACCTATAATCTCAGCACTGAGGAGGCTGAAGCAAGGAGGTACATGGAAAGTTCAAGGCCAGCCTGGGCTATAGAGTGAGATCTTAGTTTAAAATAAATTTAAATCCAGGCAAGCTGGAGAGATGGCTCAGTGGTTAAGAGCACAGGTTTTTCTTCTAGAGGACCTGAGTTTGATTCCCAGCACCTTCATGGTGTTTCACAACTACCCGTAACTCTAGTTCCAGAGGACCCAACACCATCTTCTGGGCTTCATAGGCCTAGGGCTTAGGGCCATCTTGGTCACAGGTCCTGAAGGCTGTGGCCAACATGGATGAGCAACTCAAGGGGGGTGAACTGGGAGAGCCCGAATCTTAGCAGGTGTGAAGAGCTGGGCTGCTTGCTGCGTCTGCTGGGGCTCAAACTTCTTGCCAACCACAGGGTCCAAACTGGCCAAACAGCCGCTCATTCTGGCCTGTGACGTACTGGAGAGACTGGCCACGTGGAGCATCCTCCGCAGACATGCCCTCCAAGAGCTACACGGCTCAATTCAAACGCTACTTTTTTGATTATAAAGAACTGCTCCCCAAGTCAGCATACATGCACACCAGATCCTGGGCCCCAGCCTCCTTTTCCTGGTATTCCGTACCCTCCTGAGTTCCACGGAGAATTAGAATGCCTGCCTGCCAAGGACATCCAGACCAATGTCTGCATCAAGCATCCCGTGTCTCTCTAGCAATACCCAGTGGAGGCTAGCCACAACGTTTTCCCCCACCAAGAGCTTCCTTGCCATCCTGTTTGCTGCTGTTGGGGATGTAAGGCTTATGACAAAATCCTTTTCTCCGAGACCACCTGGGTGCTCTTCTTCAGCACGCAGGAAAAGATGGCAGATTGTGCCAAAGTTGAGGTTGGTTCCCAGGCCCCCACAACTACTGCAGCTTTGCCGTTCAACAGCAGAAGCAGAAAGACAGTGGCATCCCCTCCACTGAGCTACACAAACAGATTATCAATCAGGCCTGGCAGCTGGAGATGCTCGTCGGAGTCTGGCTAGGC
Source organism: Peromyscus californicus insignis (assembly GCF_007827085.1). Lineage (NCBI taxonomy): Eukaryota > Metazoa > Chordata > Mammalia > Rodentia > Cricetidae > Peromyscus > Peromyscus californicus. Next base: position 77,312,744 of record NW_026294562.1, read on the forward strand.
ACTCATGGCTTGCTCAAAACCCCAGCGCCTGCTACCTCAGTGAACGTGGACTGACATCTTAAACGAACCATGAAAACCAGTCATGTCCTGCCTGGCACAAGCACTCAGTTTATAGTCCTTCGTGCGGGGCAGAGGGTTCTTCTCTCCTTTTTTTCTCATAACTTGGATTCATCTGTTCATCATAAGCTTCAGCATTTTTTTATGTGCCATTTAAAAAAAAAGGGGGGGGGTTAATGCCAAGCATGGTGGTAAATGCCTGTAATCCCAGCACTGTAGAGGCCGAGACAGGAATATCTTAAGCTCCAGGGAAACCCCAGGAGATATCTATGATATCTTGTCTATCTATATTGTTCAATAACACACTGAGAGTTTAGATCTTGTTTGAGAGATAACTTAATTAACTAATAATAGTTATTACATATACTTCTGGGAACCAAGATGTTGTAACTTTACAGGTTAAAAAAAAATTGCCGCCGGGTGGTGGTGGCGCACGCCTTTAATCCCAGCACTCGGGAGGCAGAGCCAGGTGGATCTCTGTGAGTTCGAGGCCAGCCTGGACTACCAAGCGAGTCCCAGGAAAGGCGCAAAGCTACACAGAGAAACCCTGTCTCGAAAAACGAAAAAAAAAAAAAATTGTAATACACGTGTCCTGTGGCTTGTCATTTCACGGTTTCTTCCCCAATTCTGTGTGTCAGGAGAGAGTCACTGATTTCAGTAACCAGCTACAAGGGAAGACAGGAAATGGAGTGTGAGTGAGTGTGTGTGTGTGTGTGTGTGTGTGTGTGTGTGTGTAAATCTAAGATTTTCCTGGGACTCAGTGAATCTTTCTTTACCCTCCTTTACTCTCCCTCCTCTGTGTGTGTGTGTGTGTGTGTGTGTGTGTGTGTGTGTGTGTGTGTGTGTGTGATATACAAAGTGTGGGTGCACACGAATGCTAAGTCCAGAGGACTTCAGGTGTCCTACTCAACCAGTCTTCTCCACTTAATTCCTTTGAGACAGAGTCTCAGTTAGGCTGAGGGCCCGTAACCTCAATGATCTTCTTGTCTCTGCCACGCTCAGTGCTGGAGTTACAGCCACACCCAGTTTTTATTTATTTATTTATTTTTTATGTGAGTGCTGGAATCTGAACTCAGGCCCTCATGTAGGCACCGCAGGCACTCTTACCCACAGAGCCACTTTTCCAGCCCTTAAAGCTCCTTTCTTGTCTGAATACAGTCAACAGATAACAGGTGATGCTTGTGTTCTAGGTGGCTTTACTTTGGTTGGTTGCTTAGGGCTATGGACTATTGACCTTTCACTATCTTGTAAGAGAGGAACTGTGCGGGCCATTATCCCTCTTAAACAGCAGCCCTTACTGTGGGCTTCTAGTTATGTATACCACTGCTGGGTTTTGGTGGTGGTGGTGGTGGTTTTTTGTTGTTTGTTTTATTTTGTTTTTGAGACAGGGTCTTGCTGTTTACCCTAAGTTGGCCTTGAACTCTCCATCCCTCTGTCTGACTCAGCCTCCTCAGTACAGGGACTGATGATGGGTTTGCTCCACCACCCTCAGTTATTAAAAACATTTTGACATGCCAGGCATAGTTCTACACATTTCACAGGCAGTAATGGCAGTCAGCCGATCTCTTTCACCTGTAGCCCTGAAATCACACTCCTTCCTCTATCTGACCCTGTTCCCATGCGGTTGATCTCTGTGAACAGAATCAGTGGGCTCCCTTGTAGTTTGGCTTTGAATTGGGTTGCTCTAGTAGAGACTGCCAGCTAGAGTTCAGAGAGGCCCTTGCAGCAGGCAGGGTTGCCCATCTCCTGGGCTGGTGCTTCCCAGGCTGCCTTCATGCCTTCCCTGCCTTCCACCTGCTGGCTTTCTAATGGTCCTGCTGGCCCCAGACCTGGGGACTCCTGTCATCTTTATAGATTTGCTTCACTCTGTCCTAAAAACAAACCAACAAACAATAACAACAACAACAACAACCAGAGAGTCAACTCTTCTCATCCTAGTTTGAATTTCCGAGAAGAATCTGAAAATGCAGGTGCCATCCAGCCAATCAGTGCTAATGTTAGTCCCATTTTCTGGATGAGGAATCTGAGGTTAGAAAGAATTGGCAGGGGGAGGAAAGAAAGACCCAGTGCAAAGCACTGAACCTCAGACTAACCTGAGTGCCTTGAGGTTATCTCCAGAAGGAGCCAGATTCCCAACCTTACTTCCTGCTTTAAATCTACAGTGAGTGACACCATTGTTCTCTGTCTGCTGAGAATCCAATATGTTTCTGAATTTGTAAAGCCAGAGAACCCTCTGGGCTTTCAGAGCCCCTCAGAACTGTGACTGCAAAATCTGGTCCATTGAATGAAATATTCTGGAGTTTGGGAGTGGGAGCATGTGAATCCATCAATTGGAGTCAGTCCATCAGAGCATTATTCTGCACTGGTCGCCATGATTGGTTCAGGAATGGGCATTTGACTCAATCATAGCCAATGGTATTACTTTCCTGGGACCATGTAGGGGTACGCCATCTTTTCTGCCAGGTTACGGCTTGGTGGAGGATAAAAGCTAGTCCTGGCTGGGACTACCATGTAGATAAAGTTCTTTGACGGTACTGGGGATTGAACGCCTTTGTATGTGCTAGGCAAGGCATCTGTCACTGAGCTACAGTCCCAGCTCAGATAAAGAACCAGAAGCAGAACCAGCAAAGGAGAAAAACTGAGTTCTGTACTTTTATTTCATAACCGAAATCTGTCAGGTTTGAAGTCTGTCTTTAATAGACATGAGACAACGTATTTCCTTTCCCCTACAGTAGGACAGAGTCCGTTTCTAGAGTTCCAACCTTGCCACTTACAATGGAGAGTTCTGACACAGCGGGAGACAACCTAGAATGGGAGGAGGAGAGACTGCATTAGCCAGATAAACTTCCATGCATCCTTCAAGAACCAACACAGATGTTACCATATTTGTTTAGCCTTGCAAGGAACTGTTTCAAGGTAAGCCCCCCAGAGACCACCTCACAGACACTCTGAAAGCTGAAAAGGAAGTATTTATTGCTGGCCACTAGCTGCACAGGGAACTTACCCAAGCCATGTACCTTCAAGCCTTGCAGCCTTTTGCTTTTTATGCACAAAAACCACGTCCTGGTTGTCACACTTCAGTTAGCAAGAAGCAGAACTACAGAAGCCAGAGAGCAAGGTTTGTACATTTAGGGACTTTCCTGGAACTATGGAACAGGTCTTTGATGGACTGGGTCTTTGTTCTCATATTGGCAGGTGTTGGGGCCTACGTGCTGGGTTTTACGGTCAGAGCGGTGCCTCCAACGTGGTGTCATTTGTGCTAAGGTCTGGGGATCTGTTACAGAACTAGTTGCTCCTTCTTACATCCTCCCATGCTTCAAAAGCATATACACACACAAAAAGATGGTAGCACACACCTCTTTTACAGCGCTCTTCACACTGTGTTAGAAGTGTCTGTCACTGATACTTTTATTCACAAAGTTTCCTGAAACTTGTTCATTTTAGAAGTTTTAGTTTTTAGTAAAATGCCTGATACTAACTCTTTTAACATTTGCTGACTAAATAACCAAACAAAGAAGGGCAGAGCAGAAACAATAGGAACAGACTGGAGAAGATGGATGGGGGCTGCCCCAGCACTGCCAGCAAAAAGTAATCACAATCTTAAATCTCTTTTTGGAACAAGACTGACTTGATATTAATATTAATAACAAAATGTTATTTAGTTGACCTGGGCAAAACTCCCTGGAGTGAGATTACTAATAGCTGCTATTTGTTGCGTGCCTCATTGGCAGGTGTTTTATAGTACACTGAATTAAAGCTTCTACCAGCTTGGCACTGGAAGGACAGAGGAAGGGAGGATGGTGGCTCTGGACTGTTCAGTTCCTTTAGCTTCAAGAGAACAGATTTTAAACTAATCATAGAAGCTCCATCTTCCTTAACTATGACTGGATCAAGGATGGACAGACCGAGGCTGGGAGGACGAGAAGGATGAAACTTATTTCTCTGAGAAAGACTGCAAACAAAGATGTTTTCTCCATGGATATGAAGGGGAGGTTTTGTGGTCCTGGCTGTCTCTGGAACCCATTTGAGTGAAGCTGGAGACATAAAGCAGGGCAGAGGAGAACAGAGCAGAGCCAAGAACACCCTAGCAGAATGGATTCAGGGGCACCTGCGGGCCCAGCCAAAGCTGATCTAACTCTGAAAGTCCACTCATGGCAGTTATGTCAGCCCAAAGTATACTTTTGAGTTTGTTTTGGATTTCTGTTACTTCATCCAGTTTCTAGTAAGGAAACAGAGACTTATCCAAAGTACTTTAGCTAGTGGTTAGGTGTGGTGCCATACCTATAATCCCAGCACTGGGGAGGTAAAGGCAGGGGGACCAAGAATTCATGGGCATCCTTGTTACAAGGGTTTAAGGCTAGTCTGAGCTACACAAGCCTGTAGCAAAGATCGTCTTGGACTCTTGATCCTCTTGCTTCCACTTCCTCAGTCCTGGGGTCCATTTGCTACAATGCCCGGTTGTATGCAGAGCTGGGATTGAAGACAGGGATTTGGGAATGCTAGGCAAGCACTCTACCTATTAAGCTACATCCCCAGCTTCATCTTGAGGGAATTTAGGAGCTGAGTTTTATTCCAAACACATCTCTTCCTGGCCCTTTCACTCATCCCTCTAACTGACTCATGACAAAAAGACAGTTTATTTGGTCCCTAAGTCATCTGTTTACCTCCTCAGGCGGCTTCCCTTAGACTTGCTGTTTCTATTGTCTAGATTATTCCATGCCTCCTTTCTTTGCCTAACAAACTCCAACTTGTTATATGTAGGCAAAGTTTTTGTCAGGACCACTGGTTCCAAAATAAACACACAGAGATTTAATATTACTTATAAATGCTCTGCCAATAGCTCAGGCTTATTACTAGTTAACTCTTACAACTTAAGTTAACCCATTTCTATTAATCTACATTCTGTCACATGGCATTACCTCTCTTTCATCTTGCACCTCCTGTTTCCTCTCCATGTCTGGCTGGCAACTCCTCTGACTTTACAATTCTTCTTCTTAGTGTCTTTTGTCTGGTTCTCCCACCTAATCTTATCCTGTCGAGCTATTGGCCAGTCAGCTTCTTTATTAAACCAATCACAGTGACATATATTTACACAGTGTAAAGGAATATTCCACAGTCATAGGGCTTGGCTTTCATGTCACAGCCCCACCTTCTCCCAGATTGACTTAGATTCCTGGATAAGTGGATATATAACTACTGAAGTTTTCTCATGGTAATCTGTATTCTTCCATTCTTACTTTTATCATGATTATAACTAATTGATTGTTGCATAATGCTTTAAAAATAACTTATCTCTCAATTCCTAAGGGCAAAAGTATGTCTGTGCTGTTTAGTGTGGAACAGTGATTGTCACTTAAGAAAACAAGAAAGCCATTGCTTTCAATAGTAATGAATACTGGAGAAAACCCACAGAGAAGAAAATAAAATAAAAACCATCCGTGGGGGCCGTGGGACTGTACTCCTGTAGAGTAGAGTGATAGCCAAACCACAATGGGAGTCACTCACGATAAACTTTGCATCGTTTTAGTTGTTCATCTGAGAAGTTGGGAGACGTGAGGATGGGGAGCAAAGTTTCCTAACAGGCTAGTTTTGTCTGCCAGGATAAGGAAATACCCCCTCCTCTGCTTTAACCTTTATCAGAAAAATAACTTCAAAATGACTCATTATCCTTTCATTTTTCTCTTTCTGCTTTACTCAGACTTTTCTTGTCCATGAAAATGTAAAAATGATGCAGGGAAGATAGCTCAGTTGGTAAGAGCTTCCCCCATAGGCATGAGAGAGAACCAGAATTTGAATCCCCAAATCCCTGTGTTGTCTCAGGCTTTCTTTTAGGCCACCAACCAGCACCCAAATCATGACACAGAGACTTATTATTGGTTATGAATGCTTGACCTCAACTTAGGCTCATTTCTTGCTAGCTCTCATAACTTATGTTAACCCGTTTCTCTTCGTCTACATTTTGCCTTGGGGCTTTTTACCTTTCTTTCATTCTGTATGTCCTACTTGGTGTCTGGCTGGGTGATGGCTGCCTGGCTGGTTGGCCCTGGGTGTGTCCCTCTTTTTCTCCCTCATTCTCTCTCATTTTCTCAAGCCTAGATTCCTCCTCCTACTCATTCTCTCTGCCCACCAACCCTGCCTCTCCCTCTACTGCCGAGCTATTGGCCATTCAGCTTTTTATTAGACCAATCAGTTACCTTAGGCAGGTAAAGCAACACATCTTTACATCATTAAACAAATGCAGCATAAACAAATGTAACACATCTTTGCCTAGTTAAAGTTGTAGGTTAAAAGGGACATCCAGTGACAGAAACACACTCTGATCCTGAAACCAGAGGCAAAGAAACACACTCTGCCCCTGACCAACTGAGCACAAAGCCAACCAATCCCTGAGCAGGAAAACCAACCAGTCCCTGAGTATGAAATCTAGCCAATCTCTGAGCTTGCTCAAGCTCAGGGATTGAAATCCGACCAATTCCCACCCTGAAAATCTTCTCCCTGGAAAAACTCCACCCCCAAGTAGCCCTGTATAAGCCCTGTGCTTGTTCAGTTGGCAGTTGCCCTTTCCACCATGGCAGAGGCAGTCACTCTTCTGGATTCCTCCCTTCCAATAAATCTCTTGAATAAGTTTTGGGTGAAGACCTTCTTTTGCCAGAGCAGAGCTGAAAAGCAATGGACATCTCTATTGGGAAACTCCCGTAGTGGAGCAGAGCAGAGCTGAGCTGTAACGGCTCTCTTGGACAGGAGCAGGATTGAGAACACAGCTATAGGTATTGCCTGACTTCCCGACAAGTCAGGATACCTTCCCTTCACAGCTGTAGGTATCTAGGATACCTTCCCTTCACAACTGTAGGTATCTAGGATACCTTCCCTTCACAGCTGTAGGTATCTAGGATACCTTCCCTTCACAGCTGTAGGTATCTAGGATACCTTCCCTTCACAGCTGTAGCTATAGCCTGACTTCTGACAGTCGAGATACCTTTCCCTCTAGAGCTGTAACACTTGCAAAAGTAGATATTCATCAACACTGTGTTTCAGCATATGCTTGTATTCCCAGTGCTGTGGAGGCTGAGACAGGAGGATCCTGGGGTTGCTGGCCAGCCAGTCTATCCTAATTGCTGAGCTCCAGGCCAGTGAAGAGAGACTTTTTCTCAAAAGGAGATAAAACATTCCTGTTCTCTGGCCTCGTCACAAACATGTGTACCCTCTCAAAAGAACTCACACATATTTAAAGTAAAAATTATGGAACCAACCTTCTCTGCTCTGTGTCCACTGGGACAGTTCCATGTTATGCCACAAGGTGTTTTCTGAGTCTAGAATGGCAAACAATGGCCAATTAAAGATTCTTAAGGGGCCCGGGGGCAGCAGCGGTGGTGGTGGCGGCGGAGGCGCACACCTTTAGTCCCAGCACTCAGGAGACAGAGGCAGGCGATCTGTGTGAGTTCGAGGCCAGCCTGGGCTACAGAGTGAGTTCCATGAAAGGCGCCAAAGCTACACAGAGAAACCCTGTCTCAAAAAACAAAACAAAACAACAACAACAACAACAACAAAAGATTCTTAAGAGCCAGGAGATGGTTCAAAGTGTGAGGCAATTACCATCAAGCCTAATGACCTGAGTTTGATCCCTAAATCCCACACAGGAAGGACAAAACTAACTCCAGCACCATGAGTGTTATGACACACATGTGCACACACACAAAAATAACTAAATGTAATTATAAAATCTTTAAAATTTATTGTCATTTTGTCTTTCTTCCTTTAGATCGCTATGCTAGGCAAGTGCTCCACCACTGAGCTACACCCAAGCCCCTGAGGTTTTATCTTTTCTTGTTTTGTTATTTTCAAGACAGGGTTTCTCTGTGTAGCCTTGGTGTTCTGGAACTTGCTCTGTAGACCAGGCTGACCTATGAACTCAGAGATCTGCTTACCTCTGCCCTGCGAGTGTTGGGTTAAGAGTCGTGCACTATCTCCTCTTGGCTTAGTTTTGTCTTTTGACATGAATCACATTAGCGGCTCTCCAAATGTGGGGAGATCTATTTGTGTTGATTGCTTCAAGACCACCAACAGAGTCTGACCTTGGTTCAGAGAGCAGAGTTCACACTCAGCTCCCTGTCCAACTCGGAGGGAGATAGAAGTACACACAGAGGAGGAGGAGGAGGGGGTCAAGGGGTTGCACAGTTCTTTTGATTTGGGAAGTGGAGAGAGGCAGGATCATGTCTCAGTTGCTCTTGGATCTCTCAGGTTTATTCCTTAGTATTTACTCCTGAATTTTATTTTTTAATAAAACAAAAGGAAAAAAATCTCAATATCTGGCGTCCAACACATGGAGATATCACATGGCGGCTTTTAAAGCTGCCACTTCGCGCCTGACCCCATGCCACCGCGGGTCACCGGCTTTTCCCACCAAAGGCCTTTCTCATTGTGATCTGTGCAGCCACCCACCAGCTCTGCAGCTGACTGAGTCAGCCGTTCATCTCTGGCCCTGTCATTCAGGCAGCTCAGTAGTCCCCCAAACCGCGTTCTAGTCAAGGAGGATTCTCCTGCCCATTTATTTATCCCTCGAACCCACTTCTCAGGCCGCTCCTTCCCATTCTCTGCACAGCCAGCACAAATACCTGGGTGGAGTGGAGCAAGCCAACTGCTCCGCTCCCAGGCCTCCCATGGACAGAACAAGCACCAGGGCGGAGCAGAAATAGTCCAGCTGCCTGGCTAGGCAACCCCCTCCCCCCCCCCCATCCACCACTGCAGCCACACCCGCTGTGGCCCCAGGCTCCGGCTTTTACTGCTGCTGCCATGGCCTCAAACTGCTGAATGGACCGCCTTGCACGGCTGTGTTGAGCAGTCAAGCTAGCCACCCCCACCAACAGGAGGGGCAGTCCTGTCCCAGGCTGCTGCACAATCGCACAGATCTCTCCTACCGGTTTCCTTACGTTGGCTCCACAGATTGCTCACCACCTCCACACAGGGTGCGAAAGCAGCCACAGTGACCCCTGCTGTGCCCTCCCTCCACGTCAGCACAGCCTAACACCATCACTGCCGCTGATTAACCCCCTGCACATCTCCACCTACACCGTCAGCGTCATTAGAGCTGGCAAGACGATTGAGAGTTTTTAAATGGCAAATTAAGTTTGTTTGTTTGTTTTTGAGGAAAATCTTCTCATGTTAAGAATTGGAAATATCGGCCGGGCGGTGGTGGCGCACGCCTTTAATCCCAGCACTCGGGAGGCAGAGTCAGGCGGATCTCTGTGAGTTCGAGGCCAGCCTGGGCTACCAAGTGAGTTCCAGGAAAAGGCGCAAAGCTACACAGAGAAACCCTGTCTCGAAAAACCAAAAAAAAAAAAAAAAAAAAAAAAAGAGAATTGGAAATATCGGGGTTGGGGATTTAGCTCAGTGGTAGAGTGCTTGCCTAGCAAGTGCAAGGCCCTGGGTTCGGTCCTCAACTGTGTGTGTGTGTGTGTGTGGGTGGGTGGGTGGGGGGATTGGAAATATCAGCCAGGTGGTGGTGGCGCATGCCATTAATCCCAGCACTCAGGAGGCAGAGGCAGGTGGATCTCTGTGAGTTCGAGGCCAGCCTGGGCTACAGAGCGAGTTCCAGGAAAGGTGCCAAAGCTACACAGAGAAACCCTGTCTTGAAAAAAAAACCAAAAAAGAAAAAAAAAAAAAGAATTGGAAATACCACAATGCAGGGAGTTAGGACCCTGTTTAGTGCTACTATGGATTGAATTGAAAACTGAAAAAATAAATGAGGGGATAAACAACTTAGCTGGGATTGATTGACATAACGTTGATCACAATTATTACCAGTTTGGCAATTCATATTTTATCCTTTATCCTTAAAAAAGTGGTTTGATAAATGTGCCAAATATAATTTGACTAATCAGATACAAACCTTAGAAAGACTTACTATTGATAAGATACAAGCTTTAGGAAGGTGTAAGCCCTAGGAAGACTTACTAACAATAAGAAAAATTTGATAAGATACAAGCCTTAGAATAACTTACTATTTATAAGATACAAGCTTTAGAAAACCTACTTATGGGCTGGGCGGTGGTGGCGCACGCCTTTAATCCCAGCACTCGAGAGGCAGAGCCAGGTGGATCTCTGTGAGTTCGAGGCCAGCCTGGGCTACCGAGTGAGTTCCAGGAAAGGCGCAAAGCTACACAGAGAAACCCTGTCTCGAAAAACCAAAAAAAAAGAAAAAAAAAAAAGAAAACCTACTTATGAAAATAAGAAAAATATTCATACATAGACAGAAAAATTTAGAGCAAAACCAACCACACAATTACATTATGAAATTGAAGAGGAGTGTCCCAAGATTATTAGAAAATCAACCTTAATTTATCCAGTTACCATACAAGAATGACTACCAGATGACAGGCATCTCCAAGTCTGTATAGAAGCTAACTGGAATCCTGTTGAAACGTTAGATTTGAGGAGATTTAAGGAAGCAATAGTTTCATATAGTATGCATTCACCTTTTGTGAAGCAGATGTTAAATTCATGGGCCATTCAGAACAGAAGTATTCCACAAGACTGGAAAGATTTAGCTTACAGCAATATTGGAAGCTAGTCCTCAGTTACAATGGAAAACATGGTGGAGAGAGGAAGCTAGGGTCATAGAACAATAAAATAGGGCCAGAGGTATTGAAATTTCCCAAGAACAGCTTCTCCATGTGGGCCAATATGAAGTTTATCTAATTATTCTTTATCAGTTAAATATTGGGAGTCAGATATTGGGGTAAGAACCTGAATGATCAGAGAAGTGGAGAAGCCACCAGTGACCTCCTCTCTCTTCTGTTCCTCAATTCAAAAGCTTGAGATCCTCTCTCAGCCTCACCTTACTACTTCCTGTCTCTTATCTGTTCTCAATCTAAGACTTCTATAGTTAATTTTGGTTAGCTAGTGGCTAGTTCTGCCCTCTCTGACTCAAAGTAAACTTGTCAGAATGTGATCAAAATATCACACAACATTTCCCCACCCCCTTTTAAAAAATATTTAATTTATTTATTATGTATACAGTGTTCTGTCTGCATGTATGCCTGCAGACCAGAAGAGGGTGCCAGATCTCGTTACAGATGGTTGTGAGCTACCATGTGGTTGCTGGGAATTGAACTCAGGACCTCTGGAAGAGCAGCCAGATGCTCATAACCACTGAGCCATCTCTCCAGCTCCCCCTTTTGTCTAAATAAAAAGGGAAGGTTTTAACTAACATAGTAAAACTATATATAATAAGTTACAATAACTATGTGCAAATATATACAGGTAAGAATTACATTAACAATATCCAGCTTATTTGCATTTGGCAAATTCAGAGAAAATACTCCATTATCTATCCTATCTTGGTGAGTTCAAAGTTTTGTACCTAATTTACTTTCTATCCTAACTTGCATCATCAACCCAAAACTATCTTTTTATGTCTTTCAACCTTATACACTTTACGCCTCTTTTGTGAGTTTCTTTTCTGAATTTGGTAACAAAGAAAACTATAACTATCTAGTCTTTAATTCCATCAGAGACTGCGAAGGATATAATAATACCTGAGTAAACAGGAAGTGCAGAGCAAACAACTTCCAAAACTAAGAAATGACAGAAACAGCAGGCTGTCTGGATATTCACCCAAGGTTCCTCTGTAATGTTGGGGCATCCATCTTTGGCCTACAGTCCCTAGAATATCTGACAGACTTTTCTGTGAAGCAGGACTTTTGAGGGACTGTCCTGCTTTGTCTTGGCAAAGTTCAGCAGTGACTTTCTTTTGTGTCCTGCTTGTCCAGTTTGAACACGATATTATCAGCAGTCGAGGCAAAAGCAGTTTCTTGCCTAGTGGTTAACTTTTGCCACAAAGAAAGTAAACTCTATATGGAGTTTCTTAAATGCCCATCATCTTCTCTAAAGTAGTTTGGTGCTGCCAGGAGCAGACATGTCTCATTGTCATTAAAAAAAAACAAAACACCTTATGTTATTAAAACATCTTAAGTATTCTGTAGATCTCTGAAGTGTTTAAAGACCACCTGTCTACATAAAATATCTGTTTGACCTTGAAAACATACCTAATATGACTACAAGTTTGATTGTTATAGGTGACTAACTACTAACCTACATTTCTTTATTATCCTAAATAGTTTGTAATAATAACTTTCAAGGACTAGAAATTTACATTACATTATTAAATTAGCTGTATAGGTACAATACCTTAAACAAGAGTAAAAATGTATATGCAGTATGTTCTAACAAAAATAACCTTAAATTTGTATCAATATACAACAATATTTTTTTTTTTTTTTTTTTTGGTTTTTCTAGACAGGGTTTCTCTGTGTAGCTTTGCGCCTGTCCTGGCACTCACTTGGTAGCCCAGGCTGGCCTCGAACTCACAGAGATCCGCCTGGCTCTGCCTCCCGAGTGCTGGGATTAAAGGCGTGCGCCACCACCGCCCGGCCATACAACAATATCTTAAAGAAGAGTAGAAATATATATAGATATATATAGATATATATACAGTGTAACAAAAATAAGCTCAAATTTTTATTTATATACAAAAATCCATACCAATGTAAAATATTTAAGACTAGTTTTTTTTTTTTTTTGGTTTAAAGTAGATTCAAGAATCTACTCTTTTATCTTATCATTTTTATATCTCCCTTTTTACTTTTCAAAATGAGATCCCTGAATCTGATCTCCTTTGTTCAGCTTTTTTCCCCTGACCATTACCAATAACAACTTGTAAACAACCCCCCTAAACAATGACAAATATCCATAACCCACTGAATGACCAAAAGCTATCTACCCTACCTCTTGGGAATGCGGGCATCATGTTCTCTAGACTACTTCCTGTTTTCTAGGGGGCAATGGCATCTCTAGGGGACCCTGATAAAATTGAAATAATGGTCAAGTCCTGGGAGAGCTAGCTGTATCATTTATTGCCAATCTCTGTGTAATGGGAAAGAGTAGGGCTTATCTGAAGTCCTGGCTGGTATAGTGCATGAGGCTGGACCATCTCAGGTCCTGAAATTGTCCAGAGTAGTTTGTAGTCCAAAGCTGGTCTTTGGGTGATTGTCAGCTTAGTGCAAATACCACAATCCAGGTGGAATTGTTGTGGGGCCCCATCATCCTTTTGGAGACTTCAAAGGTCACTGTTAGAAATGGTCATGGTTCACTGCAGAAAACTTAAACATCTTAAATTTCACATGCAGCAGATCTCAGAGAGGTTAAAGGACCATAATTCGTTAAGTACATCCAGAGCACAAAAAACTTAATTCCTAGTTACCTGATAGAGACTCAAACTCAAAATCATGTACAGGAAGCTAGATTAAGCCTTTTTTAGAATTAGTACTCTATATGATCATTAATTTAAGCAAGTTTAAATACATGTACATATATTAATCTTGTAAATTTTGAGATAATATTTAAGATTTATTTATTTATTATATATACAGTGTTCTGCCTACACACCAGAAGAGGGTACCAGATCTCATTACAGATGGTTGTAAGTAACCATGTGGTTGCTGGGAATTGAACTCAGGACCTCTGGAAGAACAGCCAGTGCTCTTAACCTCTGAGCCATCTCTCCAGCCCGCGATAATAATTATACCTTAAGAAAAGTTTTAAAGAGTCAAAATAGAACCAAAGGATTATGAGATTAGTGGCAATAGAATAGTTCCTTAATTTTGGTTTTCTTCTGTCCCATATCAGGTGGCTCTTCTGACATGAGACAGAGATTTTGGATTTTCCTTTAACAAGCATTGGGTTTAGAGAAGGAGAGAGCCACACTCCAACTCCAAAGCCAGCTTTAATTTTTAATTGAAATGGGACTACAAAAATATCATTTTCCTTATATGTCTATAGAGAAAAGCAGAAACAAACATTTGGGAAGATTAATGAAATTTTATCCTGTTGGATAGTAGAAAAAACTGAATTAAATCAGCCTGTATACTTTAAAGATGTGTTGGCCTCAGAATGGAAATCAGGATATGTGTTACAATGGGGAAGAGGTTTTTCTTTTGTTTCCACAGGAGAAGAAAAGCTATGGATACCATCAAGATTGATAAAGATTAGATTTGAACTGGAGAGACCTCTTAATTAGGAGAGGTGATAGTTCATCAAGCTGCATGGCTATTCCATCTGTATTAACTTATAAGACTAATAAATGTCTTTCATTTGATCAGAAATAACCTGCCAAAAAGGAAACTCTCCAAAGTTAGGGTTGGTGCAGGGTTTTGTTTTTTGTCTTTCCAGGAGAATAAAAGCATCCAACTAAAGAATCTGAAGACCACAATGAGACAAAGGAGACATCTGGAGAAAAGGGATGAATTACCCAGAGAAAATGTCCTAAGAAAAGGAATAAATTGGCCTAACGGTATAGCACATTTCCAACAGGATACCATTTCATAAATCTTTGTTTCTGCTGTTCTCTACAGACATGTTAGGCAGATGGTTTTTATGTAGTCCCAACTCAATTGAAAATTAAAGCTGGCTTTGGAGTTGGAGTGTGGCTCTCTCCTTCTGTAAACCCAAGCATGCTTGTTAAGAGAAAATCCTAAGTCTCTGTCTCATGTCAGAAGAGCCACCTGGTATATATGGGACAGAAGAAAACCAAAGTTAAGGGACTCTTCTATTGTCACTAATCTCATGATCCCTTGGATTTATTTTGACTCTTTAAAGCTTTTCTTAAGGTATAAATAGTATCTCAAAATTTATAAGATTAATATATGTACATATATTTAAACTTGCTGTTGTGATATAAATGGTCATATAAAGTACCCACTAATTCTAGATTTAGGTTTCTTCTAGCTTCCTGTATGTGACTTCAGGCTTGAGTCTGAAGCAGGTAATTAGGAATTAAGTCTGTGTATCCTGGCTGTACTTAGTAGATTATAGTCCTTTAACCTCTTCGAGATCTGTTGCATATGGCATTTAAAATGTTTAAATTTCTTCAGTGAACCATGAACATTCCTGACAGCAACTTTTGAAGTCTTCAAAAAGATGATGGGGCCCCACAAGGACATCCACCTGGATTGTGGTAATGCCACCAAGCTGACAAATACCATCCAAAGATCAGTTTTGGACTACAACTACTCTGGACAATTTCAAGGCAGTTAGTTAAGATGGTCCAGCCTCACAGATTACTCTAGCTAGGACTTCAGATAAGGCTTGCATTATCCCATCACACTGAGACTGGACAACAGCTCCCTCTACCAGGACTTGACTTTTATCTTAATTTTCTCAGGGTCCCCTGAATATGCCATTGCCCCCAAACAACCAGAAGTAATTTTAAGAAGACAACACCCACATTCCCAAGAGGTGGGGTGAATGTTTTTTGGTTGATAGATGAGTTATGGATGTTTAGCATCATTTAAGGGGTTCTATTACAAGTTGTTATTGATCATGGTCAGGGAGGAAACTAAACAATGGAAGTTATATTCAAGGATCTCTTTCTGAAAAAAAAAGAGGGGGGGATATAGGAATGATAGGATAAACAAGCAGCTTATTAAATCTACTTTAAACTAAAAAAATACCTATTAATCTCAAATATTTTACATTGGTATTGATTTTTGTATTTTGATACAAATTTAAGGTTATTTTTGTTAGAACATACTCTATATATGTTTCTGTTATGGAATATTTAAAATGTGTTACATTTGTTTATGCTGTGGAATATTTGTTTCGTGATGCTAAGATATGTTGCATTCTTTTATGTTGCATTTATTTAACTCTGTAAAGCTGTGTTACTTTGCCTAAAACACCTGATTGGTCTAATACAGCGCTGGATGCCCAATAGCTAGGCAGGAGAGAGAAATAGGCAGGGTTACCAGGCAGAGAAAATAAATAGGAGGAGAAATCTAGGCTCAAGAGAACAAGAAGAGGGAGGATCGAGAAAAGAAGAAGGAGAGGAGGACGCCACGGGCCAATCACCCAGCCACCCAGCCATACAGCCAGCCAAGGAGTAGGAAGGAACGAAAGATACATAGAATAAAGAAAGGTAAAATGCCCAGAAGCAAAATGTAGTTAAAGGGAAATGGGATAATTTAAGTTAGAAAAGCTGGCTAGAAACAAGCCAAGCTAAGATCAGGCATTCATAAGTAAGAATTAAGTCTCTGTGTATTTATTTGGGAGCTGGGCGGCAGGCCCCCAAAGAGCAAAGAGTAAAAACAAAACAAAAAACAATTACATGTCTCTACTCTTGTTTAAGATATTTGTGTATGTTGATACAAATTTAAGGTTATTTTTGTTATACTGTATTATATGATTTTATTTCTTGTTTAAGATATTGTACTTAGCTGGGCAGTGGTGGGACATGCCTTTAATCCCAGCACTCTGGAGGCAGAGGCAGGCGGATCTCTGTGAGTTCGAGGCCAACCTGATCTACAGAACGAGATCCAGGACAGGCATCAAAACTATAGAGAAACCCTGTCTCAAAAAACCAAAAAAAAAAAAAAAAAAAAAAAAAGATATTATACCTATGCAGCTCATTTAAAAATATAATGTAAAGTTCTAGTCCTTGAAGGCTACTTAGGATAATAAAGAAATACAGGTTAGTAGTTAGTCATCTATAACAACTAAACTTATAATCACATAGGTATTTTCAAGGTCAAGGTCAATCATATTTTAAATAGATAAATGGTCTTCAAATAATTCTGAGACCTACAGAATATAGTATTTTTGTTGTTGTTTTCAAGACAGGGTTTTGGTGCCTGTCCTGGATCTCACTCTGTAGACCAGGGTGGCCTCAAACTCACAGGGATCTGTCTGCCTCTGCCTCCTGAGTGCTGGGTTTAAAGGCATGCACCACCACCGCCCGGCCAGAATATGGTATTTTAGTGTTTTAATAACATAGAAGATCTTTTCATGACAGTGAGACATGTCTGCTCTTGGCAGCACCAGTTTACCCCAAAGGAGGATGATGGTCATCAAAAAACCTCCACGCAGAGTTTACTTTCATTTGTGTCAAAGTTAGTCACTGGGCAAGAGACTGCCCTTGCCTCGACTGCTGAAACAATGCTTTCCAAATTGGACAAGCAGGACACAAAAGAAGGAAACTGCTGAACTTTGCCAAGATAAGGTAGGACAAAATTCCTGCTTCACAGAAAAGTCTGTCAGATATTCTAGGCCTGTAGGCCAAAGATGGATGCCCCAACATTGTAGAGGAATCATTCAGTGACTGGCAAGGCAGCCAGCTGTTTCTGTCATTTCTATAGTTTTGGAAGTTGTTTGCTTTGCACTTCCTGTTTATTCAGGTAATAGTATATCCTTCTCCAGTCTTTGATGGGGTTAAAGAGTAGACAGTTATAGTCACAGTTTTCCTTAGTCGTGATAGAAAGTAAATTAGGTACAAAACTTTGGACTCATCAAGAGAGGATAGATAATAAAGTGTTTTCTCTGAATTTGCCAAATACAAATGGACTGGACATTGTGAATGTAATTCTTACTTGATAATTGTCCTTTTAAAAAAAAAGATTTATTTGTTTATTATGTATACAATGTTCTGCCTGCATGTCAGAAGAGGGCACCAAATCTCATTATAGATGATTGTGAGCCACCATGTGGGTGGGAATTGAACCCAGGACCTCTGGAAGAACAGCCAGTGCTCTTAACCTCTGAGCCATCTCTCCAGGCCTATAATTGTTCTTATTGTATATAGTTTTACTGTGTTAGAGTTAAAATCCTTTCATTTTATTTAGACAAAAAGGAGGAAATATTGGGAGAGATCTGTTTGTGTTGATTGATCAGAGACCACCAATAGAGTCCAACCTTGGTTTGGTGAGTGGAGTCCATATTCAGCTGGCTGGGGTGGACCATAGAGTTCCCTGGTCAACTCAGAGAGAGATAGATGGACACAGGGAGGAGGAAGAGGAGGGGTAGAGGGATTGTTCACGATCCGGTAAGTGGAGAGAGGCAAGATTTTGTCTCCATTGCTGTCTGATCTCTCAGGTTTATTCCCTAATATTTACTCCTGAGTTCTATTTTTTAATAAAATGAAAAAAAAATCACAATAGGGGGCTTGTTGGAAATGTGAATTTTAGGGCCTGCCTCATACCTACTGAATGAGAAGCATGAGGGTAGAGCAATTCCTGATTTAATGTCTCTTTCAGGTGATTTTTGAGAGTCATGGGTTTAGGTTAAATTTGCTGTGATCTATGTAGTGGGAACACCTGGGGACTCAGTTGAGCTGCTTGGGAGAGCTTCCGGATAGGACCTTTTTAAACTTGTGCTCTGGGAGCTGGATAGATGGCCCAGTAGTTAAGGACACTTGCTAGAGGACCCAAGTTCTGTTCCTAGCACCCACACAGGAGCTCATTACTACCTGTAAGTACAGTTCCAGGGGACCCAGTACACTCCTCTGGCTTCCAGGCATGCTCCTGCATGAAAATAGAACACACAAACTCGGGCAGGCACAGACATATAAATAAGCACATTTTAAACAAACGAACCCCAGCACTCTTTAGTAAAGCCGGTCAGAGACTAGAGCAAGAATCGCCGCAGACCTGGCCCTCTGTGGCTTTTGCAGTTGCTGCCTCCCCACCTTTATCTTCTATCACAGTGGTTCCCAACCTTCCTAATGCTGTGACCCTTTAATACAGTTCCTCATGTTGTGGTGACCACCGACCATAAAATTATTTCATTGCTACTTTACAACTGTGGTTTGGTTACCGTTATGAATCATAATGTAAATAGCCGTGCTTTCTGATGGTCTTAGGCAAGCCCTGAGAAAGCATCAGTCAACTTCCAAAGGGGTCGCGACCCACAGGTTGAGAATCACTGTTCTATCTCACCCCACCCCCACCCCCTTGCTTCTTCCATTCATAGCTCTCCTCTTCCCACAGTTTATTCACTTGTTCATTACTTGTTGCTTATTTGTCCTCCAGGGCAGAAACCACAACTTATTTATTTTTGAGACAGGGTCTCTCTATGTATTCCTGGCTGTCCCTGAACATCCATCTGCCTCTGCCTCCTGAGTGGTGGAATTAAAGGCCTGGGCGACCCGCAAAGCTCTTTTTAAATGGGCTGTTAGAAACTGTTTTTGTTGAAAAGTACTTCTCAACTGGGCCACAGGAGGACTAAGAGAAAGTTGAAAGCCTGGATCTCTGCCTTCATTTTGTTCTATTGTTTTACAGTGTCCTGTTCGAGATGCAGTCTCCCCTTCCTGCCCCCACCCCCTGCCCCCAAACCTGCAGTTACCTTGGATTCCAGGAAAACGAGAGCTGTCATAAACACTTTTATGACAGGGGACTGAAATTATCACCGAGCAACCACAAGCCTCAAAGGACAGACCACTCCCCAAATGAGGGCAATTATCTGGGATGCCAGGGCTGCTCCCGGGAGGAGAAGACGGTATCCCGGGGAGGCAGTTCCCTTCTCTAGTGAGGACTGTAAATCAGTTCCTCCAACCTTGTGGAACCAGGACGGCTGTGGTCCACCAGGACTACACCTTGCTCACAAGACTGCCTGATTGTGAATACCTCCTGCCCGTTGCCCCATTCTTCTATTTAAACCAGAAGCTCATTTGGGTATTTGAAAGAACGGTGACTTCATTCGGGGGTCTCACCTCTTTCTAAGGGTGGCCAGTTGTGTACTCAGGGCAGCTCTCTGAGTGGGGCCCAACACAACACTGTACGCTTATTCGTCATGAGGGTTCCTTTGCACGTTTTGTCTGTCATTCCACCGTGTGGTGCTCCAGCATGAACTTTGTAGATGAAAACTTCATGTTGCAGTGAGTGGTATTCTCTGTGTGGTGACCACATTCATTCCTTGGCAGCACATAAATCCTTGATTCCAGCACTCAGGAGCCAGAGGCAAGACCATCTCTGTGAGTTCAAGGTCAGCCTGGTCTACAGAGTGAGACCCTTGTCTCAAAGACCAAATTCCAAACCCGACCCTTTGTGCTATGGTATCAGTAGATTGGACCTGCATGCCAGCTGCTTTGATTAAATCTCTACTGCTCTTTACTTGTCTCTTTAATTGGCTTATTGGGGAAAAACACACACACAAAACACCCCCTCCTAATGTTCCAGTGGAAGCCCCATCTCTCTGCCCAGACCCTCCCTCAGAAAGTCCAAACATGGTTCCTCCCCCAGAGATGCTCAAGACCACTCCCACAGGGTATTTAAACTGCACCCCAGAAAACAGACATGTGGGTTGTTTTTTTTTAAAATCTCTCTTCCCCATCTCCTCTCTAGGGGGCTGGAGAATCACCTGGGAATGCTTCACCCATTAAACCAGTGCTTTTTCTAATTTGGTCTGATTTGGATTGCTGCATCGGCAGAGAGTCTTATTGGGATGCAAAAACTTTTCACCTAACATCTGTAGGAGGCCCCAAGAGACCATTTTAAACATCAAATTAGAGTCCTGTAATCCTAAAACTCCATCCCACCAATCTCAAACTAAAGGATTTAGGAGGGTGCATCATGACAGGGTCTCTATGGCCCAAGTTGGCCTCAAATTCATATCAGTCCTTCAGCTTTTCAAATGCCAAGTCTCAAAGGCATGAGCCACCATGCCTACTTCAAAGTTTTTTAACTTTATGAGAAATCATGCCAATTTCTCAAGTAGACCAGTTTCTCTCTCTCTCTTTCTCTCGTCTCTTTTACATTTATTTTACAAATAAATAAATGTAAGAGTGCAGTAAAGAAACTACCAAAATGGCTGTTTCATTACGGGAAAGTTTTTTTGTTTGTTTGTTTTTTTCTGAGACAGGGTTTCTCTGTATAGTTTTGGTGCCTGTCCTGGATCTCGCTCTGTAGACCAGGCTGGCCTCTAACTCACAGAGATCCACCTGGCTCTGCCTCCTGAGTGCTGGGATTAAAGGTGTGTGCCACCACTGCCCGGCTGTTTGTTTGTTTGTTTTTTAAACAGGGTTTCAAGCTCGGCAGTGGTGGCATACGCCTTTAATCCCAGCACTCAGGAGGCAGAGCCAGGTGGATCTCTGTGAGTTCGAGGCCAGCCTGGTCTACAGAACGAGTTCCAGGACAGGCTCCAAAAAAAGGGGGGGGGGAGGGGTTTCTTTGTGTAGCCTTGGCTGTCCTGTAACTAGCTCTGTAGAGCAGGCTGGCCTTGAACTCACAAGGATCTGCCTACCTCTGCCTCCTGAGTGCTGAGATTAAAGGTGTGCACCACCATTGCACAGTGTTTTTATTGTGAATAAGAGAGGAAATATCTAGAGGCAACTGGAAGAATCTAGAGCAGAGAGAAAAAGAAGTAGACTGAACATGGATGGCCAGGGCTATCTTCAAGAGAAGCGAGAGAGTGGGGCAGGGTCATGTGTGGGGGATGGAAAAATCATGTGGGTTATAGGAGGATGAGTAGCTGGAGGTGGGAAGCAGCCCATGATGAGAGCAGGCCTGGGAGTTCTAGGTAGAGGAGGAGGTGAAGAGGGCCAGGATGCTAGTGTGGGGTCTTTGAAGTGAATAACTAACATGTGCTTGTGAGTAGGGACTGTAGGAGCCTGGAGGCTAGCGTGTGTATATGCTGATAATGTGCCGCAGGTGTAAGTCAGTGGAGAGCCATAGGTCCTTTCAGCTTGAGGTAAGGGAAATGACTCCTTCTGGGGGACAGGAACCTGTTTCACAAGTCCTGAGGCATGATGCCTTTATTTACCCACCAGAAATCCCTCTACAGTCCAGCTGGGGCTCATTTCTGGATATATGGATTGTCTGAGACCTAATGTGTATGTGTGTGCACATACGTGTGTCTGTGTGCAAGCACATCTTGATGCTAGTATGGTCAAAAGACAATTTGTGGGAATCTATTCTTTCTTTTCACAGTTGGGTTCTGTTTTAGTCATTGTTTTATTGCTGTGAAGAGACACCATGCATTGGAGGATCGCTTACAGTTTCAGAGGGTCAGTCCACTATTATCATAGCAGAAAGCATGGCAGCATGCGGTGCTGGAACAGTAGCTGTCTTAAGAGTGTCTATGGCTGTGAAGAGACACAAAGACCATGGCAACTCTTATAAGGAAAACATTTAATCGGGTGGCTTGCTTACGGTTTTCAGTTCAGTCCATTATCATCATGCAGGGAACACAGCAGTGTGCAGGAAGACATGGTGCTGGCTACATCTTGATCAGAAGGCAAGTGGACTGTCTGTCAAGGTGAAGCTTGAGCAAGAGACCTCAAAGCCAACCCCCACAGCGACACACTTCCTCCAACAAGGCCACACCTACTTCAACAAAGCCACCTCTCCAAATAGTACCACCCTCTTTGGGATTATGGGGGGCCAATTACATTCAAACCATCACAATAGGTAAGAGCTACATCCTGATCCACAGAGAGACTGAGAGACTGGGTCTGGCATGAGCTTTTGAAACCTTAAGACCCAACCCCAGTGACACACTTCTTCCAACAAGGACACGCCTCCTAATCATTCTAAACCTTCTCAAATAGTGCCACTTTCTGATGACTAAGCATTCAAATATATGAGCTTCTGGGGGCCGTTCTTGTTTTCTTTTTCTTTTTCTTTTTCTTCTCAAGACAGGGCTTCTCCAATTAGTCTTGGCTGTCCTGGAACTTACTCTGTAGATCCGGTCGGCCTTGACTCACACAGATCCACCTGCCTCTGCCTCCTGAGTGCCGAGTGCTAGGAATAAATGTGTGTGCTACCACCACCACTATGAGGGCCATTTTTAGTCAAACCATCACAGGTTCTGAGGTCTGAATTTAGGTTGGGTCGTCAGTCATAGTAGCAAGTGCCTTCACAGGTTGAGCCATGTCACTGGTCCCTTGCTCCCATGCCCCTTAAAATATTAATTTACATGTATGTTTGTGTACCGATGTATGTGTATGCCGTGTGTGTGGGTGTAGGTATCTCTAGAGTCTAGAAGATGGTTGTTGAATCCCTTGGTGTTGGAGTTACAGGTAGTTGTGAACCGACCAGTGTAACCGGACTTTTCTGGAAGAGTCGACTGTTCATATCAACTGCTGAGCCCCCTCTGCCTTTTGACTTAGGGTCTCATGTAGTCCAGGCTGATTTTGAATTCATTATGTAGCCAAGGATGACTTTGAACTCTGGATTCTGCTGCCTCCACCCTGCTCCCTCCTCCCTCCTCCCCCGGATTATAGGCTAGTTGCCATAGCTGGCTCAGACCAGTTTTGCTTCTTTTAAATCTTCTAGGACTACATTTACTTGAATGATAATGAAATTCCCTCTTCTTGATCTTCACACACACAAAAGTACACTGTTGTTAC
Source organism: Peromyscus californicus insignis (assembly GCF_007827085.1). NCBI lineage: Eukaryota > Metazoa > Chordata > Mammalia > Rodentia > Cricetidae > Peromyscus > Peromyscus californicus. The sequence continues at coordinate 77,335,971 of NW_026294562.1, forward strand.
CCAGTTGTTTTTCTTTGGTTCTGCCCCAACTTTATAAGTACCTTCCATACAGTCCAGTGATTTGCTCTGCTTTCTCTAGGCCCCTTTTCATCGATCTAAGACCACTTTTGCTACTCTGCTCGTTGGAACATTTGTTCTGTGTTTTGTTCTATTAAGTATTGTCTGACTCTAGAATTGAGAATGAAGCCAATTAAGACCGGAACATTGTTTCAATTCGTCCTGTGACACTTTCTGGTCTCAGCACCCAGAGCAGTGGACTGAATGAATAAAAGCCCCAGGAGATACACAGTCCAGCGCCGCCGAACTTCTGGTCCGGTGCCAGGGTCCGGAAAGGCGCTCAAAAAAAGATTTGCGGAATGAATGAGCGACAGAAACGAAAGGGAAACCACTCCTTTACCAAAATGGCCGCGTGTCCCTTTACCAACGCGGCGGTCCGCGGCCGCTAAGGGCTGGGACGAGGTGGGCGGGGCCAGCGAACCGTCAGGTGCGGCCCCGCCCTCCTCTGCCCTCACTTGATTCCGGATTGGTCCGGTTCCAGCGCCGCAGCAGGCCGCGGGCTGAGGCCGCCTGGTGCTCGCCACTTCCGGCGCGCTGGGCTGTTGGCTGGGGGTGGCCGCGCGGGGCGAGCGGCGGCTGCGGGCGGCGCGCGGGGATGCGGAGCGGGGCCGCCGCGAGGGCAGAGGTGGAGAGGACTGCGCGGGCCCGCGGGCCTCTCTCCTGAGCCGGCCGCGCAGCCCAGGCCCGGGCAGCCTCCGCCCCTTCAGCCCCGGCCGGGCCCGTCGCCGCCTCGGGCCGCGGAGGCCGGGGAGTCCCTGCCTGGGCCCGCAACCTCCCTCTTGGGGGTCGGGCCCAGGCGGGGGGCCCCCGCACAGCTGCCTCCCTTCCTCATTTCCTGCTTTTGCGTTTGCCTGGGGTGGGCCGAGGTCTAGATGAATAGCTTCGGGCCTCCTCGATGAGGCCGCTGTGCTCCTTTTAAAGGTGCCGGCGGGGCCCGGGTGGGGAACGGGTTGTCTTTGCATGGGCGGGGGACTCCCCGAGCCTGCCGGGACCATGACCTGAACTGTGCGAGCGGGACGCGTGAGATCCAAAGAGCCAGCTCACCTGAGCCACCCCCCCCTTCCGGCCAGCATGGTGAGTGGGGTCAGGGACCCGGTTGGAGGGGTGGTCGTGGGTCTCGGGGCAGCTGAGCTATCGCTTCTTGGGGCGGGGAGAGGCGCGTGCGAGCCTGGCCGGTGACACATGCGTGCAGGGTGTGCAACCGGCTGTACGCTCCCATCCCCCCCGCACCCAATGGATGTCTTGGAGTCTAGGAGGGAGGACCTTGGAAGCGCCGTGGTACAGCCCCCTGCCTCGCTGGTTGCTGTGCTCCTAGTACAGCAAGTCGTGATTAACAGTATCATTTATTTATGATGGCTTACTGTGTGCCAGTTCCTTTGCTAAGTGATTGGCATATGTTTAGTTGTTACACCACTCCCCCGGAAATGGGGAGACTGAGGCAGGGAGCAGTTAATTACTCTGCCCAAGGTCAAGCGACTCCTTTGGGACAGTGGCACGATTTGAACATAAGCAGTCTGTTATTATAGAACTGGGTGGATTTTAGGAGAACATTCCGCCCATCTGTAGGTCTGCATTTGGAGAAACCTAGAGTGGGCCTTGCAGAGGTTGCTGAAACACATGATGGCAGTCAGCAGTGGGATCTTTGGACCTCTTGGCCGCTGTTCTTTCTGCTTTATATTCTGACCCTTTTCCCTGGAAAACTATGCATCCTTTCAGATCCAGCTCAAAAACCTTTGAAGGAGATAGCTCCCCCTCTTCCAGGCCCTTTAGCCCCTCGGTACTCCTTTTTGGTTTGTGTACTCAACAGTAGCTTGTTGAGCACTTGTCTTTTGCCATTGTAATGTTTCTGAGCCTTATCTGCCCATCACAGCAGGCAGGGTGAAGTTAGTTGTCTGATTCTTTATCTGCCTCTGTTTGGCATCTAGTCCATGACAGTAGTTGATTGCCCCACCTGGGTTTGAGCATCTCCAGGGATAGCACCCTCCAATTGCCTGGTGAGTTAGTGATGTATTGGGCCATGTAGTCGTTGGCACAGTTTTTTAATGCACATATTATACTAGACTGTCTTGAGGGCTGAGTGGGTAGTGTGTAAGGTCCTGGTTATGGAAAGAGGATCCACTTTGTCCTGGGTTTGCAAGCAAGCTGGGTAAACTGTACCATTAAAGCTGAGTGGCATGGTGTAATTTGTACTGTGGGTACTATATATGGTGTATATGTTTATATATGGTGTATGCTATAAAAGGTGGCAGATCTGTTGAGCTCTGAGTTCATCTGTACAATGCAGAGATGTTCTTTAAAAATGTTCTCTAGCCGGGCAGTGGTGGCACACGCCTTTAATCCCAGCACTTGGGGAGGCAGAGGCAGGTGGATCTCTGTGAGTTCAAGGCCAGCCTGGGCCACAGAGTGAGTTTCAGGACAGGCACCAAAACTATACAGAGAAACCCTGTCTCGAAAAACAAAAAACAAACAAACAAAAAATGTTCTCTAGAAATAATTTTCACATTCCTTCAATAATTTTATAAAATGTTTGAATTCAACCCCCCTCCCCCAAAGACAGAGTCTTACTATGTAGCTGTGGCTGTCTTGGAACTCACTACATAGACCAGGCTAGAACTCACAGGGATCCATCTGCCCTTGTTGCCCAGGTGCTGAGATTAAAGATGTGGGCCACTGTACTCAGCTAAAATGTTTGAGGTTTTTTTAAATTTGTTTAATAATTTTATGTGCATTGGTCTGAGGGTGTCAGATCCCCTGAAACTGGAGTTACAGTTGTGAGCTGCCATGTGACGGCTGGGAATTGGACCCAGGTCATCTGGAAGAGCAGCCAGTGCTCTTCACCACTGAGCCATCTCTCCAGCCCCAAATGTTTGAATTTTTAAATTGTGACAAAATACACTTAACCACTTAAACTAGTTCACTGGCATTATGTACATTTATATTATGTAGCTGTCATGGTCTACATCTCCAGAAAATTTCCATCTTCCCAAACGGAAACATTGTACCCTGAAATACTAACCTCTGCTCCCTCCTTTAGTGCTTCTTCTTCCCTGGACTCCCAACCACCATTTCCCGTTCTGTTTCTGTCCTAAAGTATATTCTCTTTTTTACGACTAGATTGTTTCATTTAGTGGAGTGTCTTGAAGGTTCATCAATATTGTAGGGTATGCAGAATTTCCTCCAGTCTGTGCGTGAGTGCACATATTTTACTTGCCCATTCTTCCCTCAATGGATACCTGATTTGCTTCTGCTACTGTATGAATATGAGTATACAAATCTTTTTAAAATTTATTTTTGTTTAACGTTCATTGGTGTTTTGCCTGCATGTATGTCTGTGTGAGGATGTCAGAAGCCCTGGAACTGGAGTTACAGACAGGTGTGAGTGGCCATGTTGATGTTGGGAATTGAACCCTGGTCCTCTAGAAGAATAGCCAGTGCTCTTAACCATTGAGCCATCTCTCCAGCTCTGAGTGTACTAATCTTTTGGTTAGTTTAAATAGCCTTTATATGCTACACCCTAGAGAATGTACATATAATTAGACAGTGTCCTGCCCTCAGGGAACTTAGCATGTTGCTGGGACAGAATTTTGTGTACAGTAGATCTAGCAAGTCGACCTTGTGCTCAGATTTCTTCATCTAATCGGCAGTTAGTAGGGCATTAAGAGCATGATTACCTTTGAATAATTAATTGTGAAGCTGTTGGGTTTTTTTTGTATGTAGATCTCAGTTTAAACATGTAGAAAGTAGCCACTATGGGTGTGAGACCAATCGGATCTACTGTCATGACCCTAATGGTTCATCTGCAATTGTTCCAGAGGAGGAAGGTCAAGGGATTGGGTGGTGTGGTCTTTGCTAAGTCAAGAAGCCATTGCCTGGTTTGTGTCAGACAGGACAAGGGTCTTTTATTGGGAACCACAGCCCTTTATTTCAATAATTCCTTTTCTCTTCATTTATACCAGCTTACAGTGTCACTCTGTGGAGGTTGAAGGGTGGTTGTGTAACAGGCAGGCCTTTGAACCCACTGTGTTGACCAGGTTGGCCCGGAACTCCTGTCTCCTGACTGAGCCTTCTGTGGTGATCATAGGTGTGTTCCAGTAGGCCTGGCTACATTTTGACTTTTAAGATTGTTGATCTAGCCGGGCGGTGGTGGCGCACGCCTTTAATCCCAGCACTCGGGAGGCAGAGGCAGGCGGATCTCTGTGAGTTCGAGGCCAGCCTGGTCTCCAAAGCGAGTTCCAGGAAAGGCGCAAAGCTACACAGAGAAACCCTGTCTTGAAAAAAAAAAAAAAAAAAAAAAAAAAAAAAAAAAAAAAGATTGTTGATCTAGGGCCAGGCGGTGGTGGCGCACACCTTTAATCCCAGCACTCGGGAGGCAGAGCCAGGCGGATCTCTGTGAGTTCGAGGCCAGCCTGGGCTACCAAGTGAGTTCCAGGAAAGGCGCAAAGCTACACAGAGAAACCCTGTCTCGAAAAACCAAAAAAAAAAAAAAAAGATTGTTGATCTGAATCTATGTGTTTTAAATGTCTCTTTTAAAATGAGTAAAATGGCATAGCAGGTAAAAATTGCATCTCTGACCAGGCATGGTAGTGCATACCTGTAATCCTAGTATTTTGGTGGCTCAACAGGAGGATTGTCAAGAGTTTGAGACCATCTTGGACTGAGGAGTGAGTTCCAGGTTGGCCTGGGCTCTTTATGAAAGCCTGCCCCCCCCCCCCCCCCCCACGCCCCACCAGATGCCAGCTCTTTTTATGTACTGCTTTTACTCGTCCAGCACTGGTTAACTACACTGACCCTGCCAGGTTGTCACCAGCAGAGGGAAGGCAAACAGATCTCAGGGAGCTGTTAGCAAGGGGTGGAACTTTGCGTGAAGGCCTCTACATTTTGTTGCACACTGTGCCACATCATGGGAGGGTAATTGGGAGTGTCACCCACCCTTGCTTTGTTGGGTTCTGAGATTGGCAGTGGTGGGACAGGGAACAACTGAACTAAAAATAAACAAAACTGTCACTGTAGCAGGAGGGATCTTGAGCTGCAGGTTTACTGCCAGGTAAAAAGATTCATGGTTACAGAGCAGAGTTTCTAAACGGCTAGTTGTATTAGCTCCCTTTAAAAAAAAATAACATGCATGTGGATGTTTTGTCTGCATGTTTATCTGGGAATGTAGTACATGTATGTGTGCCTGGTGCCAGCAGAGGTCAGAAGAGGGGATCAGATCCCCTGGAATGGAGTTACAGACTGCTGTGAGCTGCCATGTGGGTGCTCGGAACTAAACCCAGGTCCTCTTCAAGAGCAGGCACTTAAGTGCTAAGACTGAGTCAGCTCCTTGAGCTCTGTTTTAAATGGCTACGCCATTTTTGGTTGACTTCTGAAGTTTTATTTATTTATTTTTATTTTCTTTCGGTGCTGAGAGTTGAACTTTAAGCCTTACATATGCTAGGAAAGCACTCTACCTTAATTCTGCAGTTCTTAAGAGATGTAACATGTTAGCGGTTCCTACTAACTTTTTCAGAAAACTAGTTAGTAGGAACCACTACTGGTCCTTATGTATCCCTAGTACTTGCTGTGTCTATGTAGACTAGTGATCTTGAACTTGTAGTGATCCTCCTGTCTCCTGAGTAGAGACGGGCGTGTGTCACCATCTAGCTGGCATTTTCCCCCCTCCAATGGCTTAAGATGACTTAGTGTGTAAAAGTGCTTGCCCCAAAAGCCTGATGACCCAAGTCCAGTTCCTGGAACCCACAGAGGAAGGGAAGAACCAACTCCTGAATGTTGATCTCCACTTGTGTGTCATGAGAGCATTTTCCCACACTTCTCTCCCTCCCTCCTTCCGTCCCCCCCCCCCCTCTCACACACACACACACACACACACACACACACACACACACACACACACACACACACACTGGAGTGGGTTTAGGAAGGTTGCTCAGTTGGAAGAGTGCTTGCTGTGCAAACACGATGCACTGACTTTATTCCCAGAACCCACTTAAAAAAGCAGTTGTAATCCCAGAGTTGGTGATGCCCAGATGAGCAGATCCTGGGCCTGCTGGCTAGCCAGCCTAGACTTTTTGGCAAGTTCCAGGCCAGTGTTTCAAAAGCAAGGTATCCACTGAGGAATGGCACCTGTACTTGATACATGCACCCCCCAGTTGTATAGATTAAAGCTTATTTTTCTAATGTGGTCCCTGCAATGAAGACAAAATTAGACCTTTGACACATGGTGTGTTGTAATGTACACCCTGCTGTGGGAGGCACCACGTGACAAGACAGAAAACAGGAAAAGTTCAGTAGTGCTCAGAGGTTCTGTGTTTGGCCATACCATTGGTGACAGTCTAGAGAGGCAGTTCAGTATCAAGAAGTGATTAGCTAGGCTTCCAGTTCTTCCAGCCATGCCTTGACAACCTTCTTTATTTTATAATTTGTGTGTGAGTGTGGGTGTGTGCATGTCATGGGGCAGGTGTGGAGGTCACAGGAATCTTTCAGGAGTCCTTCTCTTCTCCCACCTGATTGAGGGAGGGCCTTTCTTGGTTCTGCTGCTGTGTTGTGTGGTCCTCGATCTTCTGGGTGAGTCTCTTCTCTGCCTCCCGTCTCACTATAGGAGTGCTGGGATTATAGATATGTGCCACCATATCTGGCCTTAGACGTGGGTTTGGGGGTTTGGATTGGGGTTGTCAGGCTTGTGAGATTGACCTCTTTTCCTCCTGAGCTAGCTATCACTTCAGCCCCACCTCCCTCCCTCTCTCTCTCCCCCTCCCTCTCCCTCCCTCCCTCCTTCTCTTTCTTTTTTGAGATAGGTCTCATTATGTAGACCGGGTTAGTTCCAAGATCACAGAGCCTTTGGAGTGCTGGGATTAAGAGCCTGCGATACCACTTGGAGAAGTTCTTGACTTTCTGTTTTTTCTTTTAAGATTTATTTATTTATTTATTTATTTATTTTGGTTTTTCGAGACAGGGTTTCTCTGTGTAGCTTTGCGCCTTTCCTGGAACTCACTTGGTAGCCCAGGCTGGCCTCGAACTTACAGAGATCCGCCTGGCTCTGCCTCCCGAGTGCTTGGATTAAAGGCGTGCGCCACCACCGCTCGGCTTATTTATTTTACATATATGAGTGCTCTATCTGCATGTATGCCTTTATTCAGGAAGAGGGCATCAGATCCCTCTATAGATGGTTGTGAGCCACCACGTGGTTGCTGGGAATTGAACTCAGGACCTGTGGAAGAGCAACACTGAGCTATCTCTCCAGCCCTTCATTTTCCATTTTATAGAATTCACGGCATCGAAAGGTTAGGCATCTTCCCAATGTCACACTGCAACCAAACGGTAGAACGCTGGGATTCAAACCCTTGCTTGCTGGGGATATAATTCAGAACATTTGCTTTCAGCATGTGTGAAGGCCCCAGTGCCCAAAAGAGAAGAAAACAGAAAGTCTGTTCACACAACTACTGTACTTTCAGGGCAGTGTTCTGCTTGCCTTGGAGGGGAGTGAATCTGGTGGGGAGATGAGACACATTCTGATATAACTAGAGATGGTGATAAGAGTGATAGTAAAAGATTGCTTAGGTGTGCCCAAGGAGCGGTTGATGCAGATTAAGGGAACTGGGAGAAGGGAGGCTTCCTTTGGATCTTAAAGCTAGGGAAGGAAAAGGTCCTCCAGGTAAAAGTGCTTGCGTGTGGTTTCAGGATCTCTGTTGCACACAGGAGAGAACAGTAGGTGTCGTGACTGGAGGGAGAGTGACCACGTGGGTGCTCTGACGTCCTGGGCTCTCAGGACATTACCCACCTGCAGCACAGGAACACAAGTTTTGCCTCCTTCACTTTTTGAGATGTCTGAGCTGTGTAAGCTGTCTTCAAACTCCCAGTCCTCCTGCCTTGGCCTCCCAAATGCTGGCATACTTGGTGTTTGTCCCCATGCTCAGCCTGGCTAGAATATGTCATGTTAAGAAAGCATCCGATAGATTAAGTGGCTCATGTGCTGCCTTGTGTGAAGTAGCTGGAAAGAATGATGCATAGGTCCTTTGCAGCTAGTTGGTGGAGAATTTCTAGAACTACCCTAGAGTAACTGGAGATTCCCCTCAAAGGAAAATAGACCATCAGCTGTGCCTAGATTTCATTGGTGAGGGAACCATAGATAATACTGTCTGTAGGATGTGTCAAAGGCTTGCTCTTGGACGTGGAATTCAGAGTGGCCTAGAATTTACTATGTAGACCAGGCTAACCTCAATCTGCCTGCCTCCTGAATGCTGGGATTAAAGGTGTGTGCTACCATGCCCTGTGAGAATTGTCATTTAAAATCTCTTCATTAATCAGTGAAGAAAGGGAAAAAACTAAACTTACTTAGGAAGCCTTTAACATGGAGACTGGGAACAATTCCAAGCTTGAATCACTTGGTGATTTGGATTTGTAGGCGTGGAGGGTTGAAAAAAAGAGTTGACAGATTGGCCATGTGCTGACAAAATACTTGATCTGGCTGTGTCTGTAAATAGGTGGGAGGCTGTGATGGAGGTGATTGGCACCTGGCAGTACAAGGTCGAGTTGAAGATTTTTAGATAATTGAAGTTAAGGAGAGCATGCTGGCATAGGCAGAGGTGAAGAGGGATGTGGAACTGCTTCTCTGCTTTTTTTTACTTCTGCTGCTGATGTTGTAGCTCAGAGCTTCAGGTGCATTAGGCAAACACTCTACCATATAGTGGAGCTATGCTCCTTACCCTGCCTCTGTTTTAACCTTCCTCTCCCCATTTCTTCATATTTCATATTGTATAACCCATTTCAGACTGGCTTTTAAGTTAGTATTTTATTGTGTCTAAGATTCTTTTTTGTGTGTATAGCCTTGGTTGTCCTAGAACTAGCTCTGTAGACTAGGCTGGCTTTGAACTCAGAGATTTGCCGGCCTCTGACTCTTGAGTGCTGTGATTAAAGGTGTTCGACATCGCCGCCGCCGCCACCGCCACCCAACATCCAAGATTCTTGTAGCACCATCATTGTACATGTTTATGGGGTACAGTGTGATATTGTGCTCAATTAGCATATCTGTTACTTCTAATTGCCATTTCTTTGTAATGAGAACATTCAAAATTTTATCTTGTAGTGATCTGAAATGTACAACAATAAATTGTTAATCAGTAGGCAGACTTTTGGTTTTCACCTACTTTTTAAGACCATCTATAACCTCATTGTGTTGGGTCCAATGTGAATAGCTTAATGGTACATGTCTGTAGTCCCAACACTGAGGACGCTGAAGCAGAAGTATGGTGAGTTTGAGGCCAGCTTGGGCTACGTACTATTCTGTCTTAAAAACAAAAAATGAAAACCACAACCTGTTTTTAGTCTTTATGTTTCTCAACTATTTAAGGCTCCTGGTATCTGCTGTCTCCTTTTCTTGAAATTTTTTCGTAGCTCCCTTGGTGTCTTTACTATTGCCTTCTTCATTTTACTAGGAAGCATTTTCAGTTTACATTTTTGTGTGTGGGTATGTGCACATGAGTGCAGGTGCCCATGGAGGCCAGAGGCATTGGATCCTCCTGGAGTTGGAGTTTTGGAGATTGTGAGCCCCCCAATATGGGTGTTGAGAATCGGGTCTTCTGAAAGAATGGTGAATGCTCTTAACTGCTGAACCATCTCTCCAGCTCTGCTATTATGTTCTTTGCTGCCTATACCTTCGTTGTGACCTGTGTACTGTAGGAACTAAACATCTTTGGGCATGGATGTGCACCTTAGCATGCTGTGGTCATCAGTATCTAAACCATATCTGTCATCTTTCCCTCAGGGTAGTGTTCTTTCCCCATGGCCTGGTTCTGTTAATGACCTCATTCATCCACTGTACACTCTCTATGTTGAGTCATATTTAACTTCCTCTTCTGCTGGACCTGTGATGATATCGCTGGTATGTTTGTGTCTTAACCCTGGCCTGCTACTCTTCTGCTTGCGTCAGTCTCTCAGTCTCTATTTTTTGATTTGTTTTTGTTTTTTAAGGTAGGAACCTTGTATCCTGGCTGGATTCAAACTGCCTAAATGCTAGGATTACAGGTGCTCACCACCATACCAGGTTTGTGATGGTTAGTGTTAAAAACTGACAATCTGCCGGGCGGTGGTGGCGCACACCTTTAATCCCAGCACTCGGGAGGCAGAGCCAGGCGGATCTCTGTGAGTTCGAGGCCAGCCTGGGCTACCAAGTGAGTTCCAGGAAAGGCGCAAAGCTACACAGAGAAACCCTGTCTCGAAAAACAAAAAAACAAAAAAACAAAAACAAAAACAAAACTGACAACCTGTCACACTCCAAAGTTTGCTGGGAAGAGAGGAATTGTTTAGGCCAGGCTGTCGAGTGGGTGTGTCTGAGGAGTGATTGACTGGCTGTGTTAATTGATGTGGTGGTGCTATTCCCTGGGTTTGAGTCCTACATTGTATTAGAGCAAGTGAACTGAGCACAAGCATTCATGCATTCATTTTCTCTCTTGACTGTGACTGTGACTAGCTGCTTCGTGCTTCTGTCTTGATTTCTCTGTGGCAGTGGCCTGTAACCTTGAATTGTAAGCCCAATACCCCAGATTGCTTTTCGCTGGGTATTTTATCTTAGCAACAGAAATGAAATAGGCAGGCTGCCTCCTGCTTCCAGGTTCTCCTTCCATCAGCCTGCCACAACTGCCTCAGAGAGCCCATGTATAAGGTGCCACTTGATGTAATTCAGAGCAGGGGGCAGGGTCCCTTGGTTTTGGAGACCAGCTTTTTATCAGGGAGGGTAGTTGGAAGCACATGCGCTCTGGATTGATTCCCACAGGCAGTATGACTTTAGACTTCTCAGTGGAAGAAGATGACTTATTAGATGTAAAAGCGATACCTGGAGTATCTTTTAGACTTCCCAAATCATACCTCAGTCTCTTGTCCCAGCCTCCCACCTGTCAGTCCCAGAACACTTGGTACACTTTGGCCCTTTCTTCCTTCTTACTCAGACTGCCTGCGCTGATGATGCTTGTCCTTTCGTTATGTTTGCAGGTGAGACTGTTCAGAGGCTCTCGGGCTCGGTTGTTTAATATCTTACCTTACCTTTACCTTGGATTATAGGTGGTTTTTGGTTTTTTTTGGCTTTTCTTATTTCTCAAATATTATTATGGTCCAGCCTTAATAATCTTCTTCCCAGGGGCCAGAAGAGAAGCTACAAACGGTGCAAATTATTTTCGGGAAAAGAATCTAAGTACACCGAGCTCTTAGTCTGTCTACTTTATTCCTCTGGGATAAAATCCTATCTACACAGCTTCAGTTCTATTCTCGTGCCTAGCTCCTTTCTTGCCTGATTTCTCTCTACATTTATCTGCTGTCCCCTCTAAGTTCTATCTTAAGTCTCTCATCTTAGTTCTGCCCCATCTTGGTCTTTCTCATCTCATTCGTCCCCATCTGGCTCTTCCTCATCATCCATCTTATTCTTCTAGTTCTCCAGTCAAAATCCTCTCCCCATCTCTGAGGTTTACAGTTATATACCCATGCAATAGCAGTGCTCTAGCTAAAGCAAGGTCACCAGGCTTGAATTCTTACAGAGTCATAAAGGCAGACAAGAGTTTTCCTCAGGCAGTGACCATCAGGCTTTCTTTTGCAACCCAAAAGGGGAGTGGTAAAGGAGGAGGTCAACCAAGAGCTAAAATCTATTAATATATCAGAAAAAGGGAATTTATGTGCTCAAACTACATTCCTAGAGGTGGTTAGGTAAATGTTAGGAGTCTTTAGCGTTAGTATAAATACCACTAGAGCTGTATAAGAAATGAGGGTCTGAGCTTAATTTACCTTAATTCAGGAGATTGTTTGGCCTTGGATGCTTGATAGTTATTTCAGGTAAAATACACTGTTATAAGCATACACAGCATACAAGGAAATCATTGCAGGAATCGGCTAATATATATATATATATATATATATATAAGCTAAAATATCACCTAAACTTCTTGGGCCATGGCTTGACCTTCAGAAAAGTCCTTGACCTTTCCAAGTAGTAGCTTTTGTGATAGTAGCTGAATTCCATCACATTTTCCTGTGGCTTGCAGCACTTATTTACCCTTATTAGGTGATAATTAAAAGGCCCTGTACGGCCTTATTGTAAGTGTCAAACAGTTCAGAAGGCTGAAGCTCAGCCTCCTTGCTTACTCACTCCTCTTTGCTCTGCTGTGCCTAGTAAGATTCAGCATATTTGGATACTTGAGTCAGGAGTGGAAATAAACCTAAGAAGGTCAAGGTGCACCTAAGAGATTAGAAATGATAGTAGTACTTGAGGTATGTGGTAAGACTGAAATAGAGTGTGACTGTAGTTAGTCTCTTGTCTAGAATCTGTGAGCTTTTGCGCTGGGCAAGTGGGCATGTGCAGGAAGTGAGTGTGGGGAGTTAGGACCAGTGCTGTGTGGGCCATATGCTAAAGCCAGCAGAGTGAGGGGGGACTAGAAGGATGCTAGTCGAAAGGGAAGGAGACTGGGGTTTAGAGGAAGAGAATAGTGTGTTTCTTAGTTACATCTGGTGCTAACCATTGCTTAGGGGCCCAACTACTACAGACTGCTTCCTCATTGAATCTCTCTATCTTTGTGCTGTATAACTATTATTGTTGCCATTTTGTAATTGAGGAAGATAAGAACATTGGCTCAGGAAGAGTAAGGTTAATAGCTTGTCTAAAATTACATGGTGATTGACAGAGCCAGGTTTCAGTGCTGCTTCCAACCCTCAAAGCCATGTTGTACACAGATTACTAGATTTCTGTAGTACACATTTACTTAAATGTAGCCTGTTCAACTAAGGGGGGAGGGAAGGGAAGGGGAAAAATGTAGCCTGTTCTAGAAAAAACAGTACATCTTGCCAGCTGAACTTAAAACCTGAGAACATTTTCTCCATGGTGAACAGGTTGAGATGGTCAGATCTGCCAGCATCTTGTTATCTCTGGCTATCCCATAATGTGACAAGATTGAGGAAGTTTGGGCACTGAGGACACTATGGTGCACATAATGGATCTTCCCAGGGAGGCAAGTTCAAGTTTCAGGATATATAAACCCATTTGGCCTAGCATGTACGTTAATAGGTCCCTTCCTCTCCCTCCCCCACCTCTTCCTTTTTTGAGTCAAGGTCTTTTTATATAGCCTCAGTTAGCCTGGAATTCACTGTAGCCCAGGCTGACCACAGACTTGGATCAGTTCTCCTGCTGATTCAGTCACCTCTCAAGTCCCACCATACTGGATTTAGTAGGCTCTTCTCCCCCCGCTGCCCCCCTCCAAGACAGGGTTTCTTTGTGTAGCTTTGGAACCTGTACTGGAACTCACTCTGTTAGGCCAGGCTGGCCTTGAACTCACAGAGATCCGCCTGCCTCTGCCTTCTTAGTGCTGGGACTAAAGGTGTGCACCACCACCACCCAGCTTAGTAGGCTCATTTTTACAGTTCACAGTGAACAAAAGAACCCGGGTGCAGGGCTCTAGCAGAGGTATCCAAGGGGTGTTTTATGAGTTGAATGAAGCTGGAACAAAAGATCATTGATTGCTTTGTAATTTGGCTAATCACAGCCCTGGGAAGCTTGATGCTCCTTGTCTTAGTTACTGTTTATTGCTGTGAAGAGATACCATGACTGAGGCAACTTTTTTTGAGACAGGGTTTCTCTGTGTAGTTTTGGTGCCTGTCCTGGATCTCACTGTGGAGACCAGGCTGGGATTAAAGGCGTGCGCCATCGCCACTCGGCAACTAAGGCAACTTTTAAAAGAAAGCATTTAGTTGGGTTGTATGATTTCAGAGGGTTAGTCCATGGCATGGTGCTGGAACAGTAGCTGAGAGTTTACATCCTGATCCATAGACACTAGTCAGGAAGAAAGTGAGAGACTTTTGAAACCTTCAAGCCCACCCTCAGTAACACGCCTCCGACAAGGCCACACCTTCTAAGTCCTTCTCAAACAGTTCCACTAACTGCTGACCAAGTATTCAAACATGAGCTTGTGGGGGCCATTCTCATTTAAACCACCACTTCCCCCTTTTCTTTCTTCAGTTAGAGTATCAGCTGGATAGATAACCTTAAAAGTGACCACATGCTCATTAAAACAAAAAAGTACAAAGAAGCTAGCAAAAAATGGAGTGTGTGTGTGTATGTGTGTGTGTGTGTGTGTGTGTGTGTATGTATGTGTATGTGTATGTGTGTATGTTTGTATGTACGTTCGTACGTGCACATGCAGAGGTAAGAACCCAAAATCAGTACTTGTGTTCAAAATGTGGTAGTGATAATTTTCTTTGCTTGCTTTTTCTTCCTGGGTAGGGGTGCATGTGTGCCCGTGCATTTGGTAGGCAGATGACAGCCTTGGGCACTGTCTCTCAGGCACCCACCCCACCCACTTACTGGTCCGGAACTCATCTTGGCTAGGTTGGCTTACTTGCTATCACAGATCCACTTGTCTGCTTCCCCAGCACTGCAATTACAAGTGTGTGCCACCATGCCTAGCTGTGTGTATGTGTTGGTTCTGAGGACTGAACTCAGGTCTTCTGAGTAAGCTATCTTCCCAACACTCTTTTAGAGACAGGAGCCCTATTGGGGAGTTCAGGCTAGCTTTCAGATGAACCTCCTGCCTTTAGTCTCTCAAATGCCATTATCATAAAAGTAAGCTACCATGCCTAGGTATGTTGGGTTTTTTTTGAGGGATGGGGAGGGCATCATAATAGTTAAAAAAAAATAGTTACCGCCACTTAGGTTAAAAACAACTCTTTATTTTGAAACAATTCTGTGCTCACAGGAAGTTGCAAAACTGGTACAAAAAATCCTGTGCCTACTTTACCAGGTGCCCCAGTGGTGTCCAAACCAGGAAATCAACATTTGATGTATTCCAGTTGTTATTGTGTAACTGTGTATGTGTTCGCTCATGTATTCATTGTATGCATATGTATGTGCAGAGTCCAGAGGCTGATGCTGGGTGCCTTCCTTAATTGCTCCCCAACCTTACTTTTTGAATTAGCACCTCTCATTAAACCTAGAGCTTGGGGTTGGGGATTTAGCTCAGTGGTAGAGAGCACTTGCCTAGCAAGCGCAAGGCCCTGGGTTCGGTCCTCAGCTCCAGAAAATAAAATAAAATTAAAAAAACAAAACAAAACAAAACAAAAAACCTAGAGCTCACAGATTAGGCTAGCCTGGCTGGCCAGCAGATCCCAGGGATCTTGTCTCCACCTCCCACTGCTGAAATTATACATGCACATTGCCATGACTAGTGTAATGGTATGAATGAGAATGGCCTCCATTATAGGCTCATATATTTGAATGTTTGGTTCTCAATTGGTAGACTGTTTAAGAAGGATTAGGAGGTATGTCCTTGTTGGAGGAAGTGTGTTAGATAGACTATTTCTAGATTTTAGTGCCTTTTTTTTTTTTTGAAATAGTCTTACTGTGTGGCCGTAGCCTGGAATTCACTGTGTAGACCAGATTGCCCTCCAAATCACAGAGTTGCCTGCCTTTGCTTTCTGAGTGCCGAGACAGAAGGTGTGGCCTATCATGCCCAGCTCTCATGGCCTTTTTTAAATGGTGTTAGGATTTGTGTTGACTCAGGTTGTCTGGAGCAAGTAAGTCACTTGTGTGCCTAGAGGAGAGTGGTCTCCAAACTTCATTCACTGGGCTGGGGAAGAATTACTGATTAGTCAGAGAAAGTTGAAGAGATACTTGATATGTCAGTCTAGGCACTGGACCGTGTGTCATCTGTAATTGTTTGCTAACGTTGGAAGTGAAGTAAAACAAGCACTGTCTGAACGGAGGAGATCATTCCAGAAGACTGCAGAGTAGCATTCATCTGGCCTGCAGCTGTTGATAATGGAAGGAGAGGAGGGATGAGCAGAGCTTTGAGAATTTTAGTTCCTGCCAACTAGGTGGCACACACCTATGATCCCAGTTTGCAGATGAGGCAGGGAGGTCTGAAGTTCAAGGCCAATTAAGTTCAAAGCCAGCTTGGCTAAGTTTGTATGGGAGAGTTGTATCAGAGAAGGCTTTCTAAAGGAGGTAGTGTGTAGCTTGGATTTCAGAATAGATATGGAGTCTCTAGGCAGAGAGTGTGGGACATTTGGGGCAGATGGTGTGGTGGGTACATGTGGAATAGGAAGCTAGAGTGTGTGTTTAGGGATGTTCATGTGGACGAGTAGAAATGTTGAACAGGGTTTCTGCTAGGCAGCACAGATGTTTGAAGGTGTGACCTGGCAAAACCTGTTAATAACTCAGGGACGGAGCCTTAGCCCTCATGATTACTCAGAAAATTGTTCATCTGAGTTCTGCAGTCTGCTTAGGAAAAAGAACTAAGTGATCTGTCAAGTGTTTGCTTATTTTAGTTTTTTTTTTTTTTACAGATAATTTTAGACTTTAGGATAGTTCCTAAAGTCATTGAGGGTGTCTATATGCTTCTCTACAGAGTTACTGAAAACAGAGTCAGAGCCTTGCAGCAAAGACACCCTGAATGTTGATTTGTGACCCTCTTTAACCCAGTTTCTGCGCCAACTTCATCCTGGTACTGATAGGCAATTGAAGCTGGTGCTCCTTATGATCTTATGGGACTCTGCCACCTCTTGATTTTGCTTAGTAGTTATACTGATTGCAAGTTATTTTGAACTCTCAAATATTTAATAGCTATTTTAGAAAACAAGAAATTACTACACCTGACTGAACTTTTGTAGCAATGTGTTTGCTTCCTTCCTTGTCTTGTTTTCTGTTCACTTTCTAAAGATTTATTTATTTTTATTTTATGTGCATTGGTGTTTTGCCTACATGTATGTCTATGTGAGGGTGCCAGATTCCCTGGAACTGGAGTTATAGTCATGAGCCACCATATGGGTGTTGGGAATTGAACCCAGGCCTCTGGAAGAGCAGCCAGTGCTCTTCATTGCTGAGTCATCTCTCCAGCCCTCTGTTTACTTTCTAAGTGGTTGCTGTTGTACTGTAAACTCACTTTCCCACTTCACATTATAGGAGAAGTCGTTAAATGTGCCCCAAGTATTTATGATGACTGTGTAGCATTGCATTGCATGGATTCTTAAGCAGTTGGAGTTTTGCCATAATAAACAATGTATGATTAATGTCTTTGCAAAAAGCTTTTTCTGAATTTTAGAAGTTGCTTTAGGACAGATTCCCAGAAAGACTTAGGGTATGGAGAATTTCCCTTTCTCCCTTCCTCATAAACCTTTTATTTTGGGATACTTTTAGGTTTTGTTTTTGTTTTTTTCTTTCAAGACAGGGTTTCTCTGTGTAGCCCTGACTGTCCTGGAACTTGCTTTGTAGACCAGGCTGGCCTCAGACTCGCAGAAATCCATCTGCCTCCCAAGCCTTAGGATTAAAGGTATGCACCACCACGCCTGGTTTTAATTTTAAGTTTAATATGAGCATTTTTAAGGCACTTCATGTTTTCCAGGAAGTGCCAGCTCATTATTCATGACATGATAATCTTAAGAAAGAGCCACTAGCAAAGGTTAGTGGCTTCTTAGTGTTCCTCAGTATTGTGCATATGTAGGAAAAGTTATTTCAGGTTAGTGTTTATTTTTCTGTTTATAGGAGATAGCCCTCCTTTTTTGTTTGTTTTGGAGTTAGGTCTGTCTGTATAGTTCAAGCTAGCTTTCACCTCACAGTCCTACCTGGTCTCAAGCACTGGGTTACAGGTGTACACACCATCATGCCTACCATAAAACTTGACATCCTTTGAAGTGTGCCAAATTCAGTGACATAGAACAAGGAGTGCTGGGGGCTGGAGAGATGGCTCAGAGGTTAAGAGCACTGACTGCTCTTCCAGAGGTCCTGAGTTCAATTCCCAGCAACCAAATGGTGGCTCACAACCATCTGTAATGAGATCTGGTGCCCTCTTCTGGCACGTAGGCATATATGCAGGCAGAACACTGTATACATAATAAATAAATAAATCTTAAAAAAAAAACAAACAAAACAAGGAGTGCAAGCTCACTAGTAGATCACCTGTCTGGCATGCCTGGAGTTCAGTTCTCAATACCACAAACAACAGTAAAACATGACAATGGGTACATTTGGAGCTGTAGAGTTTCAGAGTTTTTCCATCACTCCAGAAGTCCTGTATCCACTTAGTTCTCTGTCTGTCAGTCTGTCTTCTCCAAGCCCCTGGCTTTTGTGCCTATAAATATGCTTTCTGTGACTATTTTATATATAAATGAAACCATACAATATGTGACCACCCAGTTTCTTTCTCTCTTTGGGGTCTTACTTGTGTTGCCTAGGCTGGACTTGAACTCCTGGGGCATCAGCCTCCCAGCACCTGGGACTGCGTAAGTATCTCTTCTAAGCCATATAAAAGATGGTTTATAAGATTACATTTGAATCCTACCTCTGTATTATAGTTAGGAAATTGGTAATCTGTCTTTGTCGGCAGTCTGGAATTCTGGAGACTTAGTTGGGAAGGCTGCCTCAGGCTGTATCACGGGGAAGAAGTAGTTTTTTACAGTTTCTAGTAGAGGACCAATGACTGTGGGGCCTGAGGTAAGAAGGAATCTGAGACAGGGACAAAGGTATCAACAGTGTGCTGCTTTTGAGTGAGATGGCAGTACATGTCATGCTGGGGTTAAGTAGGAACCTTCTAGACATTACCCTTGATTTGAAGTGTGATATGGAGAACGGGCAGGTGTTTCCTTCTGTACCATCAAAAATAGCCAACCTGCTGGGCGGTGGTGGCACATGCCTTTAATCACAGCACTTGGGAGGCAGAGGCAGGCGGATCTCTGGGTTTGAGGCCAGCCTGGTCTACAAAGTGAGTTCCAGGACAGCCAGGACTCTTACACAGGGAAACTCTGCCTCAAAACAAACAAACAAACAAACAAACAAACAAACAAATAAAAATAGCCAACCTAAAAACAAATGAGTAGCCTCTCTTCAGGTGGTTCCACCAGGGATAGTTAGAGGAGGTAACAGTGGAAGGCTTTTTTCTACATTGCATTTTATTATTTGAATATTTTAAAATATTGAATTTTGGACATACTATTACTGTTCAAAAACATTGAATCTACAATAAGAAACAAGAAAGTGATAGAACAGATAATTCATACACACAAAAAATGAG
The DNA here is from genome assembly GCF_007827085.1 of Peromyscus californicus insignis. Lineage (NCBI taxonomy): Eukaryota > Metazoa > Chordata > Mammalia > Rodentia > Cricetidae > Peromyscus > Peromyscus californicus. The sequence goes on from NW_026294562.1 coordinate 77,355,056, forward strand.
TAAATTTGGGCAAATATTTACATGTAAGACCTTAGAAAATGGAGTGGTCAGGGATGACATGGGCAACCAGAGGTGGCCCCTGAGCATCTATTTCTCAGTTTGAAATTTTCGTGGGGGTCCCTTAGTGGCATGGAAGGGAATATTGTATTTTAGGTAAATGGTTCTTGTTCTTTAGGTAGGTCCCTCCCCGCCTCCCAAATGGGAACGAGCCATCATAATTTTGTAATACGCCACTAAAATGGAGTGTTTGATACAATGGAGGGTTTTATTTCTTGAGCCAAATAATGACATGTAGTGAATTCATACATTGTAGAGTCAGTGTTGTCTTCTTCTTCTTTTTTTTTTTTTCCAGACAGGGTTTCTCTGTGTAGCATTGCGCCTTTCTTGGAACTCGCTCTGTAGACCAGGCTGGCCTCGAACTCACAGAGATCCGCCTGGCTCTGCCTCCTGAGTGCTGGGATTAAAGGCGTGCGCCACCACCGCCTGGCTCAGTGTCTTCTTTTGATTAATTCGTTAATGGTTTTCTCAGAGCCGGATCCCCTGGGAGGTAAAGGTGGAGAAGGGAGGTGTGAATCCGAAAAGCCAAGGACAGTGCTTTTGTGATGTGTGAAGTTGGGATGCATCCCAGGCATTTCCAAAGTGCTGTTCCTTTATGTGCTAGTGAGTCCACTAATGGGCTGGCTTTAGAATGGCTGTAGTCACCAGAAAAACCAGGAGGATTAGAGGTTGGAAATTTAAATTAAAGTCCTCAGCCTTGGGGCTGGGGTTGAAGTTGCCAACAGTGGCCAGTGATATAGGCGTGGAGAGTTTCACCATAGCTAACCCAAGTGACTGTGTCTGAGGGTAGCACATGAGGGGAGTGCAATTGAGCTTTGAAGCTCTTCTTGAATACCTCATTTGGTACATGTCTTCACTTGTACACTTTGTAAGTTCTATATAATATGCTACTAAGTTCCTGCAAATTTCTACACACCCTGGTAAAATGTGTGCTCGCTCGTGCTCGCTCGCTCTCTCTCTCTCTCTCTCTCTCTCTCTCTCTCTCTCTCTCTCTCTCTCTCACACACACACACACACACACACACACACACACACGCATACACACATATGCTTACAAATAAATATAGATGTCCAGTTCCCAAGTATTTGGCTGTATATTCTCTATAAATTGCCTTCATACCATTGTGAAAAATTAATTTTAGATTTGTATATATTAACTATTACCAGCCTATAGTGTCCTATTGAAATGAGTCTGTCCGTACTCTGAGGACTACTAAAGATTGTGACTTTTCTTGGGAAAAACAGAGCTGGTAAACACCACCAGTATTTGCTGAGTTTTGTGAGCCTCTTTTGGAATATTATTCAAGCTGAAGGAAGAGGTTAGGGGAACCTAGATTTCCAGCCGGATAGTCAGAAGTACTGAAAACAACAGCCTGGGTCACAGTGAGTAGTGTAAGAGGTGCTCTACTGAGATAGCCCTGGGTCTGTGTAGTGTGATTCAGGGCTTGTGGGGAAGACTGAAAAGACGGCTCAGCAGTTTGTAGCCCCTGAAGCCCATGTGGTGGACAGTGAGAACTCCATAGGTTGTGCTGTGGCTTGTGCCCATCATCCAGTAGATATAATTTAAAAATTAAAGACAAACAAAAAAGAAATGTCAAGCAGGTTTTGCTCTTAGAATCATGGACATAGTTCTAAACTCTTCTGTGTCAAACAGATGGAATTCTGGAGGGTACGTGCTGTTATTTATGTACTTGCTCTTGAACACTGGTGGGTAACTGAAAGTGACAGTGGAGGGGCTCGAGATGGCCCTGTGGGGAAAGTGAGAATGGTGACTTCCACATGGACCCTGTGAACCGCCAAGTGAGGTGTGGAGGAAGGAAGCAAGTACAGTGCCAATATTACAGAGAGTGTTGTTCTAGGTTACAGAAGTTAAAGCTTTAAAAAATGCTTTTTTAAAAGACAGGTTCTCACTCTAGCCCAGGCTGGCTTAGAACTCATTATGTGTTTCCAGTTTGTCCTCAGACCTGTCTTGGCCTCCCAGTACTGAAGTTATAGGTGTGAACTTTCATGTCAAGTTTAAAAAGTCTAGTTTTCAGGGAGATGGCTCGGTAGGTAAGAGTGTTCTGCTAGCATGAGGACTTGAGTTCAAAACCTCAGCACCCACATAGAAGCTGCTCATGGCGTTGCATGTCTGTAACCCTAGCACCAAAGACAAGTGGATCCCAAGAGCTCACCTAGCCAGCCTAACTAACCCAGTGAGTTGGTTCAGTGAGACACCATGACCACGGCAACTCTTATAAGAGAAAGCATTTAATTGGGGTGTGCTTACAGTGTTAGAGGTTTAAGTCAATTATCATCATGGCAGGGAGCATGGTGGCAATAGCTGAGAGCTACATCCTGATCCGAAGCCTGACTGGGTTGGCATGGGCTTTTTTTTTTTTTTTTTTTTTTTTTTTTTTTTTTTTTTTTGGTTTTTCGAGACAGGGTTTCTCTGTGTAGCTTTGCGCCTCTCCTGGAACATCACTTGGTAGCCCAGACTGGCCTCGAACTCACAGAGATCCGCCTGGCTCTGCCTCCCGAGTGCTGGGATTAAAGGCGTGCGCCACCACCCGCCCGGCCGGCATGGGCTTTTGAAACCTTGAAGCCTACCCCCAGTGATACACTTCCTCCAACATGGCTACACCTGCTAATCCTTCTAATCCTTTGAAAAAGTTCCACTTCCTGGTGACTAAGCATTCATATATATATGAGCCTATAGGAGCCATTCTTATTCAAACCAGCACAGACCCTGTCCTAGGGCAATAAAGAAGAGGACACCAAGCGTCCTGTTCTGCTTTGGCCTCTGCACGTGCACATCTGGTTACATTAACTCACACACTCATGTGCATGCAGCAACTCCAACACCTCACACCTCTCTCCCCCTAGTCCTAGTTTATTATTTTTTGAAACCAAGTCTCTTACTGATTCTGGAACTCATCTTTTTGGCTAGGCTGGCCAGCCAATGAACTGTCTCCAGCACCCCCCCCCCCCAATCCCCTCCCAAGTTGGACTTGAGTTATAGACATACTGCAGCCTACTTTTTTACATGGGTGCTGGGAATCCAAACTCAGGTCCCAGTGTATATGCAGCATGCACTTTGCCAAACTAAGCCATTTCCCCAGTCCCAGTTCCCTCAAAGTCATAGTTCTTTTTTTTTTTTTTTTTGGTTTTTCGAGACAGGGTTTCTCTGTGTAGCTTTGCGCCTTTCCTGGAACTCACTTGGTAGCCCAGACTGGCCTCGAACTCATAGAGATCTGCCTGCCTCCGCCTCCCGAGTGCTGGGATTAAAGGCGTGCGCCACCACCGCCCGGCAAAGTCATAGTTCTTAATGAACAAAAACTAGTCAGCTGGAACACATGGATCCCCTGGCTAGAGTTGCTATGCAAACTTGTCCCTTTGTGCTAATGGTACTGAGTGCAGACCTTCTGCTCATGCAGTACTCTGTTTCTTCTTGTGGAATGTGATGGCATCTAGTCCTTCAGCAGCTGCAACTATGGTGTCATTGTCTTGACTTGAAAGCCTTCATAGATGTGACTGAGCATCAATAAAAAATAAATATTAGGATGGTGCTGGATGTAGTCAGAGGAATAAACCAGTGACAACTTTGGGACGTTGTCTTCATAGAAGCAAGTGAAGAGACTGGGGATGGAGTTCAGTGGAGGAGCACTTGCCTGGTATGTGTAAGGCCCCGGTTCAAACAGATGAAATAAAATGCAATAAGAACGTTCACATGAAGTTCACATAAAAAAATCTTCAGTGAGTGTGCTCTTAACCAACACTTGCACACTGAGGTATACCCCTGATTGTCATTCATACCAGAGTGCTCTGGAGGCCAGCAGGGTTTCCTCAAAAGTTAACTGAGCTTGAGTCAGTGGACTGGCTTTAGTCTGTCTTTTTCCTTTCAGTGGAAGCGCCGGTGCTCACCAGTCTGCTGATTTGTGTAGACAGCTGCCTTTCTGTGCCCTTTCATTCTTGCTGTGGTCTACATGTGGCCTTCTGTCCCCCGTGTGGGAGGAGCATGGAATATATTATTCTGGGCCTGCTCCACCTTTGCTCAGGAGTGACTTCTCTTGATGTACTGGGGAAAGCATCACACTGTGGGTCCACTTCTGCCAGGTATGAAGTCATGCATCCACGCATCAGAACCCTGCCTAGCTTTGTGCTAGACCTCTTACTGCCCTGTACTCAGCTGTGCCTTGCATCTTGGCTGAGGTTAGAGCCAGCCCTCTTCTCTAGACTGGGGGTGGGGTAGTAAAACCAGTTCTGAATGAGGAGGAGGAGGAGGAGGAGGAGGCAGGTGCTCTCCCGGTGAGAACAGTAGACTTTGACCTGCACTTTGGATCTTGAGATACAAAGCCACTGGGTAGATAGATCTTGGAGGAGAAAGGACGTGATTACACTCCCTATTTCATAGCAGTCTCTTAGACCATTGGGAGACTTTTGCCAAAATCAAGCAGGTGCTATTTTAGTTATTTAAAGTGTGAGGTCTGGTAATAGTTTAGGATGAAGGTGTATATGGGTTTTACAAAAGAGACTTCTGTTAGATAGGACAGTTGGTAACAACAATTGAAATTCTTTGCATGGGAACAATGTTGTTGGTGGTTTTTCTTGATTGTGGAGTTGCAGCGTGCTCTTATTGTGGTGATCTACTAATGTCCCATTCATTACCTGATTGCATTCAGTGCAATGCCAGCTCATTTGTCTTCAAACACTTGGAGCAGAACACTTGTGGAGGAGCCATCACCGGATAGGCGCTCTGGTGTCCTGCTCCATGACTTGACTAATAACTAGGTAACCATGGGCAAACAGCTGCCTGGACTTTATTTCCTTTCTGCCAGTGCAAGGTTGGACTTGCTGTTCACTGGGGATATTTTTTCTGTCTTAAGATTCTTAGTCCTGCTTTAGAATTGCTGGATAGCATCTTTGTGTTAATGTGTTAGTGTCATTGGGATTTAATTGATTAGACATGTAGGTACATATACCTGTCTTCTGGGATATGTATCTGGGAAAGAGAAGCAGAGGGGATGATGAAGAGGATGCATATTGGTGATCCCTTACTTATTTTGGACAGTTTTCTTACAGAGTAACTTTTTATCATTTTTTTGTCTGCCTAATTGAAGCCCTCTGGGTGGTATATAAAAAATAAAATTTATGCAGTATATTATATTTAGCTTTTAGTGGACATGGTTGTTGCCCAACCAGCAGATGCTAACATTTTTAACATCTAAGCCATATAATATCATTTTTTCAAAAACAGTGGGTGAAATCGACCTCATTTCTGACTGAGTTAATCTCTTCCTATTGCACCCTTACTCCTTTCCCTTTCTCATTCTCATTTGCAAAGCCACCGTGGAGCAGTGAGGAGCCAGGGGAAGTTAAGGGTCCAACAGAAGATTAAAAACTTTGTTAGTGGGGCTGGAGAGGTGGCTCAATAGTTAAGAACCCTTACTACTCTTCCAGAGGACCTGAGTTTGACTCCCAGCACCCACATGGTGGCTCACAACCACCTTCCAGAGGATCTGATGGCCTCTTCAGGCACTGCATGCATGTGGTACACAGACATGTAGACAAAACACCCACACACATGAAATGAAAACAAACGAAACCACCTTGTTAGTCCTTGTTTCGTCATCACATACACTAAAATTGGAATGATACCAAGGATAGCATGGCCCCCATGCAAGGAAGACATGCATTCCTGAGGTACTCCATATAAAAAGAATCACCTTCTTAAAGGGGCTGGAGAGAGTGATTAAGAGCTCTTGCTGAACTTCCAGAAGACCCTAGTTTAGTTTCCAACACCCAGGCCAGGTGGCTTACAATTGCTGGAAACTTCAGTTCCAGAGGACCTGACACCCTCTTACTGGCCTCCTGCAGGGGTGTGTGTGTGTGTGTGTGTGTGTGTGTGTGTGTGGACACAATAATAATCTTAAAAACAACAAAAAAGAACATCCCAAGGGTTGGAGAGATGGCTCAGTGGTTAGGAGCACTTGCTCTTATGGAAGAACCAGGTTCAGTTCCTAGCACTCACATGGCGACCCTCAAATGCCTGTAACTTCAGTTTGAGGGCATTTGACGCTATCTTCTGGCCTCTTTGGGAACCAGGCACACATGTGTATGTTTATACATGGAGGCAAAACACTCATACACAAAAATAAAAATGAATCTTAAGAATCATCACCTTGCTAAAGCTAGGCATGTTTATGTACACCTGCAGTTCCAGTATTTGGGAAGCTGATGCAAGAGAGTCATGTGTTCTAGGCCAGCCTGGACTACACAGTGAGACTATGAAAACAAACAAATCCTAGCACTAGGGAGGCAGAGGCAGGTGGATCTCTGAGTTTGAGGCCAACCAGGACTACAGAATGAAACTGTCTGAAAACAAAAACTCATAACATGAAATAATCCTTATTAGTTGGAAGTTATTTCCAGCTAACAGAGATTGCAACTAGTAGGTTCAGACAAGCCTATTGATACTTTTGATGTTTGCTTTATGGTTTGTTCTCTGTCATAGGCACATGTATAAATATACTTTGACACATGCTGTTTTTCTGAAGTATGTAGTGTAGTTCGTAGTGAAGATAGTCTCTTGCACAATCCTATTACTGTGCAGTTGGCAGCTTCAGTTCATTTAAATTGGTTCACTACTTTAATCTGCCAACAGTGGGGCTGAAGAGGCCCAGTGGGTAAAGTGCTTGCCATGGACCTGAATTCAGAGCTCTGACCTGCAGGGAAAGCATGGTGTAGCAGTGTGTGTGTAACTCTGGTGCTAGGGAGATGGAGGAGGAGGATCTCTGGGCTTATTGGCTAGCTTAGCCTGAAGGTGAGCTGCAGGTTCAGTGAGAAACGATGTATCAAAAAGTAAAGTGGAGAACTGGCTCACTGGGCAGGGTACTTTCTGCCAAGCCTGACAACCTGATTTCCATCCTCAGATCCCACATAGTGGAAGGAGAAAATGAATTCCCAGAAACTGTCCTCTGACCTATTCATGCATACTGTGGCATATATACATACGTGTGTACACACACAAACATTAAAAAAACAAAAACCAAAACACTGAAAGTAGGGAGTAATAGAGGAAGATACCTCATATCAACCTCTTGCCTAAAGATGTACACCTGTATATACACTTGAACCTATGTAACACACACACACACCCCTACCTGCAATTACTATTTTGGTTTTGTCAGTAGGTTTTCTCTCTCTCCCCCCCCCCAATTCAGGATCCAATTTTGGATCAAGTGTAGCATTTACTTCTCACGAGTCTTTAGTCCACCTTAGATTTTTTTTTAAACCATTACACTTGAGCATTGGTAGTTAGTTGTGCTTGTTTTTATGTATTGTCCAGTAGTACATGAGCAAGTTTTCCCAGCAGAAAATGTATTGTCCTCTGTCTACAAAGATGTTTACTCTAGTTGGTCCCTATGGGCATAGAATATGCCCCCTTGACGACTTTTATCAGTCCCACAGTGGGACTAGTGGAACTTTCTAGCTCAGACACTTGGCATTCTTCTTGCTTCTAGTGCCGAGTCCTCAGCAGTAATTGATCTCTTTGTTCATGGAAGAGACAGAGACTCTGACTGGATGCCTTGTATAAACCTAAGAAATACTAGAGGAATGTTTGTCACTTACTATCTTTGTGGAAGTTTTAGTCTGAAGCTGAAGAGTGGGTTTAGATTGAGCCATCTCTGTGTAGTTTTGGTGCCTGTCCTGGATCTCGTATGTAGACCAGGCTGGCCTCGAACTTACAGAGATCCGCCTGGTTCTGCCTCCCAAATGCTGGGATTTAAGGCGTGTGCTACTATCGCCCGGCCAGAATGTGTTCTTTAATCATAAGGATCTACACAAAAATTCAGTCTAGTTATGTCTGTAATTGTTTCCAAAGGGCAAATACTGTTGAGCTTTGAATTGTAGGCAGACAAGGAGGAGCCTTCCGAGGCAGATGGGTCATTTTGCTCTTTGGTTCCAGGTGATGTTCATGGTGTGGTGTGCAAGCCTTTGTCCTGGCTGCATGTTTAACTCTTGAAGCAGTGGTTCTCTGCTTCAAGATGGAAGAGCGGTAATGCTGTGTGATAGAACGTAGATTAATATAAATGGGTTAATTTAAGTTATAAGAGCTACTAGTTAGGAACAAGCCTAAGCTATAGGCCAGGCTTTCATAATTAATAAGTCTCTGTGTCATTATTTTGGAGCTGGCTGGTGGGACAGAAAAAGACTTGTTACAGCTATGTTCAGAGGTTTATTTCTGTGGTAATTCTAGATTGTTAAATTGTCAGTCAACACCCTACTCTTCTAAGACTGGCTAAGAATCCAGCACCACCTAGAGTGCTGGCCATTCCTCACAGAGGGCTTTTGAGTGAGTCCTTCTGAGTCTCTGAGTGTGAATGTGAGCTCTTCTGACTAGATCAGCAGGGTTCATTGGCTTACTTAGAAACACAGTGAGATTTCTAGTTCAACAAGATGTGTTCAGTTTGGGTTTTAGAAATAAAAGCACCTGTAGGTTCTGCTTCTGAGGAGCAGCAAGGCCTGAATAAAGGGGGAGATTGGAAGGCGTGTCTCTTGGGACTAGAGCTTCCTTCCTGCTCTTTGCTACTTTCTAGCTTTTTGAACCTGGCAGCACTGTAGCACTGGTATGGGGAAGGGGCATCCTCACGTTGATTGCCATGTGTGTTACTTTACACTTTGGATCTTAACGTATGTGCAGGCATACAGCCAAAGACACCCTTTTCTTGCTTGCTTTATTTTCTGTAGTGAAAGTGTAAGGAAGGAGTGTTGATTTGAGAGTGGAGATTACTGTGGTGATCTTGTTATCTTTGAGAGAACATTTACTTGAGATTGAATGTCTTGCTGATTCTGTATACTTTTGAGCCTTGGTTGGCATGTAGTGTGGAAGCTGTGTCATTATCAGTGAGGCTGTGATCCTATAGGAAGGATGTTCATGGTCCACTTCCTAGTGGGATACGCAAGGTATAGCTCCTAGGAAAGGAAGCTGAAAGTGTTAATCTCGAGATTCACCAGAGAAAAACCAGTTCCATCATTTTGACCGAATTTAAGCAAGCCTTTTATCAAAACTTTATATACTGACCAATATGGAATTTGGTCAGGACCACTCCTGGAAACTTTCCAGCTGAGTGGCCCCGAGACACGTGTTGTGGGGTTTTTATGGACAAAAATCATAGGCCTCTGTACATTCCCCATGAAGCTTTGTTGTTATTTTCCAAGAATTACAACTCCCAGAATCCCAGGAAGTTTCCTGGTCTTTGGACAGGTGGGGCTTACAGGTTAACTTAGGGTTTAACATTCTCCCCTGAAGTTGTATCCTGGGTCAAATCCTTGACTTTATAATGGGTACTGGTTTATGTTAGGATCTAATAACCATCAGCTTAATGGTACCCAGATAGGAATTATTATTTAGTTATTGTGTCAATGATGTAATAGCCAACAGTAATTAACAGAAAGCAGAAGGGCCAAAGGCTCTGTGATGGATAATATCTCTTTGTTCTACATAAAGCAGGCCAAATGTCCTATCATATTATAGAACTATTAGTTAATGAATCTACCCATTGATAAATTAAAAATAAACCCATTTTTCTTGGTATGCCAATTGGCATTACAGGTAGCCATTTTGTTCCCTATGTCAGGGAGTTTCCTTCTGAGTTAGCATTTTCAACCTGTTACCGCAGCAGGGACCATGCATTCTCTTCTTTAACTACTTCCAGCTGAAATAGGGTGTCAGTTGTCAGGGCCAAGGAAGGCTGAAAGGCTAGTCAAAGGCTGGGCAATGGGGCATTTATCAGAAGCATCTGATTAGCTGATCCAGGTTTAGGGACAGGGCACAGTTACATCAGTTGAACTGGTTCACATCAGCTTTCAGCAAGTCCAGAGTGCAGCAGCTTGCAGTATCCAGGTTCTCTATGGATAGTGTCTATCAGCCAAGTGGAAATCTGCTGAGACAAATAGAGACTAGGGACAGAATTCAGGATCTTAAAGAAAAACCTTATATTTGGAACTTTCTCTTTTGACCTGTGACAGGTGGATCTAAGCCTTATGACCTGAAGCTTATATGAATTTTAGTTTAACAAAGGAGATAAAAATTCTAAATATATTAGCATTACCATTGTACTGAAATCCACACTGTAGGAAAAAGCAGTTAACAGGTGTCTATAAAACGACTGGAACAGATGGATGATACCTTAGTGTCATAGCAAAGGCTGTGGCTTTAGGTTAAAAAGCACGAACTTTTTTTTTTTTTTTGTTCATAGAGTCGGGCATGTTTTAGCCTGATGACAAGCACCTTTAAGTCTATACTTAGAACACAAAGGAAATTTAAAATCTTGAGCTTGTGACTAAACAGTAAATAGTCAGTACTCTACCAGTTTATTAGAACTCTATCAATGTTAAAACTTTGAACCCTTAAAATCTCAGTGTACTAATAATCTTTACAGTTTGTATTTATATATCTTAAATCATTTTCTTAGAACTTACTTAAGTTTTTACATCTTCAGACTCTTATATACCTTGGAACATTTTCTTAGACCACCAGAACTTAAGACATTGTATGGACTTTAATCATTTACCAGAGACACAAGTAGTTATTACTGAGAACAGTCATTGTAAGGTACGTTCTTTTAGTGATAAGTTACACCTGAATCCTATTTATCCTTTAATAAGAAGCCTGTGAGTAAGGCAAACCTCTGCCTTCAAAGGAGACCTAGTAGCCTTCACTAACCATTGAACTAACAAGGTAGCTATAGCCTTGGGGGAAAGAGCTAATTGTCTGCCGTTGCCTAGCTGACAAGGCTACAGTTAGCCTACCCAGCGTTGTGATCAGAGATCAATCATGAAGATAGAGACTAGTCTATAGTCCTTTTTTTGTTTTGTTTTGTTTTTTCGAGCTTTGGAGCCCGTCCTGGAACTCACGCTGTAGACCAGGCTGGCCTCGAACTCACAGAGATCTGCCTGCCTCTGCCTCCCGAGTGCTGGGATTAAAGGTGTGTGCCACCATTGCCCGGCCTAGTCCATAGTCCTTTACCTAGACAGTTATCCCAGGCTGCTGTGGTCTTCAGGAGTACCAGGAAAGCAGCCTTGGCTGCCAGGCTCAGCAGATGAGAGACTTTTCAGTGGAGGAAGGGAGGGGCTGACCTTACTCTGTCTAGGCAAAGTGGGGCAATCAACTCTCCAGTGTCCTGCTTGTTCACAGTTTGGGCTGAGCCCTGGCAGCAGTCGAGGCTGTCTTTCCCAGTGGTTAGCGTTACCACAGTCCAGGTGGAGCTGCCCATCGCTGTGTCCATTGTCTTCTTGGAGACCTTGGGCGTCACTGCTAGGATCTGGGAGTCTCTGTTTGTCATATAAGTTTAAATATCTTAAATGCCGTATTCAGCACAGTTTGAGGACCATTATCTATTAAGTATAGTTCTGAACATCTTAAGGCTCAATTACCTTTAACAGTTTATAATTAACAATTTCTGAATTGAAGCTCTTTTAGTATCAAGATAAAACTTAAAACTTATAAACATAGTTCACAAAGAGACTAGGAACGTTTCTGACCCTTACCATAGTGCACCATTATAGAACACGATAGTTTCCATTTATGATTCAGTTTACCAAAATATCTGTGGCTTAACAATGCTAACAAAAACAAGGAGGTTAGACATAAATCTTCAAATTAGTATCTTAATATACCTTAAGTAAGGAGAGACATTCTCGAAGCCAGTGGTTCTAAGTTCTTTGCCAGATTGCTTAGGTCAGTCTCGCCACATCATAAAATAGATATTAAATACCTCAGTCTCTGGTGTTTAGCTATGACCCTAATTATTAGCCTTTTGTTTATCTATTTATTAAGCTCATATATCAATAAAGATATTTTAATAAAACACCTTATAAAATTTTTAAAATGTCCAAAAGCCTTATAAACTTAAAGCTTTTAAATTGTTTCTTAAAAATATCCAGTTTATTTAAATTTTTTGTAAAACTCTAAAATTCCCTTTTAAAGATTAAAATCTCTCCACTGTGTGTTTTTGTAGTATCAAAATAAAGTATTTTTTATTTCAAGAATGAAGACATAGAGCACAACCATAATTTGTAGGAGGCAAAACCAGTTTTAGCAGTGTAAACTAGTATCTCTAAAATCAATACCAAGTGGATTATTCTTATGTTACAATGTTTGACTGTCAGCAAAGTATGTTCTTATATATGAACATATGGAGGTGTAGCTTTTAATACCTCATTAAACAAGAATTGCTTTAAATCCTATCTTTTATAAACCTGGTTTTTAAGGTAGGACAGGAATTATACAAAACTCTTATTCCAATTTAAAAGTATCCTTGGAGACCTGTTGTCTCCAAGGTTGGCACCTACCATGTGGTTGTTCAGTCAAGGTGGCGATGAAGCCATGCCATCCGCCTTTTCCAACTCTAGTCAAAATGGCCACCACCCATGTGGCTGCCCTTACTTAAGATGGTGGTAAGCCACACGTTGTTTCCTAGAATGGCTTCAACTCTGAGTTATGAATTTTAAGCTAACTTTTTTTTTTTTTACAAATGTTACAGATTTTATTCAATAATTTATAAGCCAATAATCTATAACCAAGACACATAGAACACAGTAAATCCACACATTCAAGACCAGTCAGAAACAAACATGCAGTGGTCATATAATACATTTACAAAATAGACAAAACCTTTTTTTATTTCCTCTAGTGTTGGAATTTCAGGGAGGAGTACCTTGTGAGCCACTGAATTAAATTTTTGCAGGCCCAGCAGTGTTGCATTGGGATTGGCTGCTGGCTCCAAGTATTGCATTCTGTGAATCCCATACCCCAAAAGCTCCACCATATTTGGTGTTCTTGGATGTGAAGTTTTATTGCAGATCGTGCTGCTCTGGTCTCACTACAGTGAAGGCTTACAGGAGCCACAGTTGGGGCAGGGCAATATAGCTCCAAGTCAGAGCACACAAAGACAGGTCAGACACGAGACATAAAGCTGAAGCAACAATAGAAAAACGTAGAGCCACAAACAACAGGAAACAAGGGACAGTGACATTTGACAATTGGAGTTTTCTGTTTCAGAGGTCTACCAGTTCTTCCTGTACAACCCAGATGCTAGGTACCCAGGAGGATGGGCAATTCCGTGTTTTTCCTGGCCCCCAAACCCACACTGGACCTGTTCCCCAGTCTTGTGGAATTTACCTTGATAGTTTCTAGGTCTGTTGAACCCCAAAGTGCCAAGCCTCTTTGAGTATGTTTTGTATTTCAGTTCTTGGTCTTACTCGGGAGGGTTCTCAGGATTCCACCAGGAGAGAAAATCTGGTAACTCCTATTGAACTCCCCAATTAACCAGAAATAAAGCCAGAAATAACCAGAGGACTGTGGGATGTTACTCTGTACCCTGGACAAAGGATTTTGTGGGTCTCATCAGACCCCCTTTGTCCCCAGTAGGGTACCCCCAAACCAGAATCTGGAAACCAGACAGAAAAAGTGTCACAGAGCTTTAAAAAAAAAAAAGCTTCTATGGCTTACCAAAAAAAAGGGGAACCCTCCATAAAAATGCTTGCTACTTCTTTTTCTAAGCATGGTTGTTCACTGCAGTGGAGGTGGGGAGGTCCCCAGAGCCAAATGAGAGCCCAGCTTCAGAATTTGGGGTGGAGTTATCTCGTTGGGGTCTCCATATGTTAATCCTGAGATTTGTTCGAGAAAAAACAGTTCCACCATTTTGACTGAATTTAAGCAAGCTTTTATCAAAACTTTATATACTTACCAAGATGGAATTTGATCAGGACGACTCCAGGAAACTTTCCAGCCGAATGGCCCTGAGGCACATATTATTGAGGTTCATATGAACAAAACTCATAGGTCACCATACTTTCTCATGAGGCTTTGTTATTATTTTCTAAGAACTACAACTCCCAGAATCCCAGGAAGTTAGTTACCTGGCCCTTGGGCAGGTGAGGCTTACAGGTTAACTTAGGGTCTAATAGAAATTTGACAAAGACTTCTTCTAAAGTCAAGGCTTATGTTGCAGAGAGGATTGCTTTAATTTCTCTTTACATTTATTTATTTTGTGAGCATGTGTATGTGTGGGCATGTGTCCCACTGTGGGAGTCTGTTGGAGTCCAGCTCCAACCTGTTCCCACCTTTCGAAGCGTTCTTAGGTGGAGGAGAGAGGAATGAGGAAATATTAGGTAGAAAGATAGATCTAAACGATGAGCAGAAAGACAGAGACACAGGATAGCTTTGGGAGGGCCTGGGTCAATACCCAGCCACCCAGTCATTTATTCAAAAGGAATTTTATAATATGCCAAGGGGAAAGGCAAAAGACCTTTCCCTTGCAGGATCAAGGCACATTGTACAGCCAAGTGTAGATCCTTCCAAACACCTGGTAAACACGCCCCTGGCCAAACCATCCCATTATGCAGCCCTGCTGGGAAAAGCAAGCTCAGATTCTCTGACCCTGAGTAAGGTCTCACTAGATAGCCTCTGTGGGCCACCATATCTTATGGTGCACGTGTAGAAGTCAGAGGACTATTTGCAGTATGTGGGCTCCAGGGATCAAGCTCAGGTAGCCAGGCTTGGGCTAGCATTTTACCCAGTGAACCATCTCTCTAGCCTGAGATAGTTATTTAGAGACCATCTGGTCAAACATTACAGATTTAGTCAGGGTTTGAGAAAACTTATGTATTGGCCCTGTTGTAGGGGCAAAGGCGCATATAGATTATCTACCATCAGGGCTTCTGTTAGGCTTCGTTAAAGATATTTTTAGAAACTAGTCACATATTTTTCAAGAAAATTGTTGTGAGCAAAGGTCCTACTTGGAGCTTTTTAGGCAGAAATTAATATCACTTGTGCATCTTTGTGGGGGCATCAGCAGTAATCCTGAAAAGACAAAATCAATAGTATAGTCTTGTTCTTACTCACATGGATTTGATCTGCAAACATTTGAACTACAGTCCTCAGGCATAATTTCTATGTAGTTTTTCTTTCTTTTTCTTTACTCTTTGCAGGCCTGCCACCCAGCTCCCAAATAAATACACAGAGACTTACTCTTATTTATGAGTTCTTGGCCTTAGCTTGACTTGTTTCTAGTCATCTTTTCTTAACTTAAATTATCCCATCTACCTTTTGCCTCTGGACTTTTACCTTCCCCTATTCTATGTTACCTCTCTTTCCTTCTTACTCTGTGGCTGGCTGTGTGGCGTCCCCTGGTGTCCTCCTCTCCTTCTTTTCTCACTCCTCCCTCTTTCTATTTATTCTCTCTGCCTGGCAGCCCTGCCCATCCCTCTCCTGCCTCTCTATTGGCTGTTCGGCTCTTTATTAAACCAATCAGGTATTTTAGACAGGCAGAGTGATGAAACAGCCTCACAGAGTTAAACTAATGCAACATAAAAGATGCAGCACATCTTTGCATCATTAAAGAAATATTCCACAGCATAGAAGAATGTAACACTTCTTTAATATTCCATAGCACTCCTTCTTTTTGTCTAAGAAAAATGAAAGGTTTTAACTTTTTAACATAGTAAAACTATATACAATAAAAAGTTACCAAGTAAGAATTACATTTACAATATTCAGTCCATTTGTATTTAGCAAATTCAGAGAAAATATTCCATTATTTATCTTATTTTAGTGATTCCAAAGTTTTATACTTAATTTCCTTCCTATCATAATTAAGGAAAACTATAACTCCTAATTTAGTCTTTAACTCCATCAAAGACCTCAGACGGATGTAATATTACTTAACAACAGAGACATCTGGTTGCCTAGACAGTCACCCAAATTTCCTATGCAGTTTTGGAGCATCCATCTTTGGCCCTACAGGTCTAGAATATCTGACAGACTTTTCAGTGAAGCAGGAAATTTGAAGGACTGTCCTGCTTTGTCTTGGCAAAATTCAACAGTCTTTTTCCCGTGTCCTGCTGTACAGTTTATACAGCATACTGTCAACAGTCAACCCAAGAGCAGTTTCTTGCCCAAATGGCTAGCTTTGCCACAATGAAAGCAAACTCCATATGGAGTTTCTTCGATGCCCATCATCCTTTTATGAAGTAAATTGATGCAGTCAGGAGCAGATGTGTCTCGTTGTTGTGAAAAACCTTACTTTATTAAACATCTTAAATGCCATATTCTATGTCTCTGATGTGTTTGAAAAATCATCTGTCTAAAATATACCTGTTTAACTTTGAAAATATACCTAATGTGACTACAAGTTTGATTATTATAGATTAACTACTAACCTCATTTTTTAATTATACACTGCATTTTTAAATGAGCTGCATAAGCACAGTACCCCCAAATAAGAGTAGAAACATATATACAGTATAACAAAAATAACTTTAAATTTGTATCACTATACCAAAATCCATGCCAATGCAAAATATCTGATATTAATAGTTATCTTTTTATCCTATATTCCTGTAGTCTCCTAAATGATAACAAACATCCATAACCCACCAAATAACCAACAACCACTACCCCCCTTCTTGGGAATGTGATGTCGTGTTCTCCAGACTGCTTCTTGTTGTCTGTGGACAAAGGCATCTTTAGGGGTTTCTGATAAATTGAGCCAAGTCCTGTGAAGACCAGCTGTAACCTTCCTTGATATGTATCACCTGTCAAGATTCAGGAGGTCTCTCCCATCAAACCTGACCCTTATCAACCCTAAAGGAATCCACAGCCTCTGATTTCCTGTGGAAATAAAAGCAAAACCTCTTCTCCAAAGCAATGCATTTTTTGAGTTCCATTTTAAAGTTAAGGCATTTCTAAAGTATATAGGCTGCTTTATTTTATTGGTCCCTCTTTCAGTCCCATGTCTCTTAGCAGCTGTCATTTGCTTATCAGCAATCAAAAAATTCAAGGACAACATAATACTATAAAGGATACAGACTCCCTGTGTATTTCCCATCATTATGTGGCTTTTTTTCTTTTATATTACTTTTACTCTCTCTTTAAAGACTTTATTATTTTTAAACTATTTCTTTCTTTTTATGACTGTCTATATCCTTTCTCTCCTATGCACATTGTAAAACATACTGGAACCTATTTAGAGGTCCCCGTTCCTGTTCCCGTGTTCCACCCTCCCCCCCTACTTTACTGTATATCTCTATCATTTTCTGACTACATGAGCCTTTAAACTGCTAAGTTGTGTGGCTAGGACCTCTGCCTGCTTCTCAGGTCATGAGAGCCAAGCCTAAAGTTCTCAGGCCCGGTTGGAGGTGCATTTGACCAGAAACTGCATCCATTCCCCCAGCTCTGGAATGCCAGTGCCCTGCGCAGTCCCAGGCATTTTTTACTTAGGTTTTTTTTTTTGTTTCTACTTAGAGTGAAAAAGGCTGTTTTAAGTGCTCTGCTGTATGGCAGAACTTCTTAAATGAGCCGTGTCCATTTGTTTGTTTATTTTTAAGCTTTCTCAGGCCCTGTGGATGTTTGAGCCTCATTTTGGAATGCCAAAATGTAGTTGTTTCTTTCCTTTTTTTTTTTTTTTTTATGACTCTTTTGCTCTTTAGGGGCCTGCCACCCAGCTCCCAAATAAATACATGGCGATTTATTCTTATGAATGCCCAGCCTTAGCTTGGCTTGTTTCTAGCCATGTTTTCTTAACAATTATCTTGTCTTCTGTTGCCTCTGGGCTTTTACTTTTCCCTATTCTATATACCTCTCTATCTTTCTTACTCCATCAAAGACAAAAGATGTAAAAAGGGAAACAGGGTCCAGCTTATAGTCTTTGTGAGAATTTTTTTTTTTTTTTTTTTTTGGTTTTTTGAGACAGGGTTTCTCTGTGTAGCTTTGCGCCTTTCCTGGGACTCACTTGGTAGCCCAGGCTGGCCTCGAACTCACAGAGATCCACCTGGCTCTGCCTCCCAAGTGCTGGGATTAAAGGCGTGCGCCACCACCGCCCGGCCTTTGTGAGAAATTTAATGAAGGCTGAGCTGTAAATTCTCTCCCACAGCAAGTCAGGATGGAAGTTCCTGTGAGTATTCAAATACCATGATGGCTTTCTTCCAGGGGAGCTTTGGGAGCTAGAGAGCTTCCAGCTCCTTCCCTTCATCCCTGCAGACATCTCTGCCTTCCTCAGAACCCGAGGATAAGATCCTTGCCCCTGGGCACTGAGCTGCTCATATATAACCACTGCTGTAGGATGGTAATCATCAGACTCAAAT